>NC_136289.1:10388917-10645378 GCF_964198595.1 Lampetra fluviatilis
TGAGACACACAGAGACACACACGCACGTGTGAGACACACACACACACAGAGACACAGACACACAGAGAGAAACAACACAGAGAGAGATAAAGACGCAAGACACGGAGCACAAACAGAGACACACACACAGAGAGACACGCACACACACAGAGACACAAACACAGAGACACACACAGAGAGAGACACACAGAGACACACGCACAGAGACACACACACACAAACACACACAGACACACACAGACACACAGAGACACACACGGGATGTACCTCGAGACACGCACGCTCGTGCGGAGACAGAGAGACAGTCCTGTTGGCGGTGTGTGCACGTAAGAGACACGTCGGAGCCGACAGGCGACATCATCGACTTGGAAACACGGAGCCAGAGAGAGGAGAGAGAGTAGAGAGAGAGAGAGAAGCGAGAGGATAGAGAGAGAGGAGAGAGAGAGAATCGCGCACGCACGAACGCGCAACGATAATCGACTTGGTGCGCGGCGGGGCTAGAAGACAGCGGAGACTTTAAAGGAGACGCAATCAGCTTGACTCGAGACGCAGATGGGAGCGAGACGAGAGCCGAGATAAGAGAGACACCGAGCCGAGGAGGAGGAGGAAGACACGATCGGATAGACACCCACCAACACCACCAGCACCACCACCAGCACTTGAGACGCACGTGGATTCGCTAGGCACACGCGTCGACTTACACGCACATGCGTAAGGCACATTCCAAGACGCGCACACGCGGACACGCACACACACACACGGCGAGAGGGATACACAGGAAGACAAGAACGAATCTGCGCTTCATTAGAGGCATGCATAGGGGGTCACAGGCCATGTGTCACTGGGCAGTGTAGAGTGAAGATCAGCGCTGTTATTCCTCGCGACTTCACCTAGAATCGGAATGCCGGCGTGTGTCAAAGCCGGGCTATGAACCGATGCGGTTCACGTTAGTGTACAATGCCGTGTGACTTGCAGCATAGCTGCTTGTATGATAGAGCACATGTGTAGTCGTGTGTCTGTGGCATAGGCAGTTAGGCAGCATACGCAGTGAGAGGTTGGAAGGAAAAGCAGCAGCGCACACACAACACGTGCGCGCGTGCGTGTGTTAGCAGCACGCGTACCTGTAGTTGTAGTTACTGCATCGCATGTAGCGTTGGGATTAGAGTCCCGTGTGTGTGTGTAGTTATGTATACACATGTGGTAGGCGGTGATGCAGTTGGAGCTTGTGTGTATGATGTAGTAGTAGTGTGTGTGTTATGATATTTGAGGCAGTCAGGCAGGTTGTATGTGCAGTGGATGGTACAGGTAGGGTGTAGTGCAGTGTGTATATGGTACAAGGCAGGGTGTATGTGTAGTGTATGGTACAGGCAGGGTCTATTTGTAGTGTATGGTATAGGCAGGGTGTATGTGTAGTGTATGGTATAGGCAGGGTGTATGTGTAGTGTATGGTATATGCAGAGTGTATGTGTAGTGTCTATATGATACAGGCAGGGTGTATGTGTAGTGTAGGGACGAATGGTAAACGATGAGGCTGCGAACGGGGCTCCTGCTACGGGCTCTGTCTCTGCTGGGGGTCGTGGCCGTGGTGATGCTGCTGTGGATGAGCTCCTTGGGTGGCTTCGGAGATGTGTCCGTGAGTACCCTTCGATCCATCATCCACCTACCCCATCCACCAGTGCCTGTGTACAATCAGTCTGTCTATGAATCTACTCAACAGTTTCTGCGTCTCCATCTTTCCAGGAATGTGTCTATCCATCTCACGTCAATTCATCCATCCGTGTTTCTGTCCGTCCGATCAGTCCATCCGTATATTAATCAACTCTGCTTATACGTTTATCCATCTATATATGTCTGGCCTTATGTCCATCCCCTCCATATGTGCAATCTCCAATTCCTCCATGTCTCTAGCAATCCCTCTATACAGCCAGCCAACTTTCCGTAAGTAATTCTCTATGCCAATACCTCCGTCCACCAATTCGTGCGTAAATGCCATCAAGTCTGCTGTATTCATAAATGTCAATATTTTCATCCCTCTACACATCCAATCACAATAACACCAGCCCGTACATTAAGTCAAGATATCCATGCCCACGAGTAACCATCCATCCCTTCGATCCGACCATCGCGTTTATCCTTTTATCCACCAAACTATCCATCTAATCATTCATCCATACACCCCTCTATGCAGCTCTCTATATAAGCATCTACTTATCAAGCCAGCTCTCTAGGTATATGTCTAGCCATCCAATCATCCAGCCACAAATCCACGTAAATTTTCATTAATCTCACCATCCTCTCTATCCACGGATGCACCTCATCATCCATCCCTCCCTCCCTCTGGTCAAACATCTCTTTATCAAGACCTGCATCCCTATGTCCATCCATATACGCAACAATTCATCCCTCTGATCGTCAGTTAATTCGTGATTCTATCTAACCATCCATCGCTCGTTTCATCACCCACATGATCATTCATCCAATCCACTCTTCATCCCTCTATCCAAGCTCACATGCCTACAACCACCAACTTTCCCATCCACACTTACATCCCCTGCAGCCATCCCTTGCCTGAATGTTGCTTCCAGCGCACGCGACGCGCGCCTTGGCTTGATTATACTTCCTTGTGCTCTATCGGATTCCTTTCACCATTCATTGATGATAATGGCAAGGTACATACTTGTAAGTGTGCAAATGTGTAACATATGTCTCTGCATAGCATGTACAAAGACACGAAGATCTCCCGTGTAGCCTTCACAGACTGTAGGGGCAAGTGCTGTTAGCGAGCATTTATAAAGCCGGCACGGCACACGAGGGGGTGGGTGGCCAGCACCACGCCCGGCCGCCTTTATCTTTCTAATGGCGATGTTTTTACGCACCGCACCAGGTACTCATTTGAGGCCGAGTCGACCTAGGAGAGGCCCAGGACCAGGTCAGATAATCGTCCCTAATTTTTGTCGTGAACAGGAATCGAACTGGGGTTCGCTAACCGCGTGCTGCGCTTCGTGTGTACAAAGCCACACATGCCCACATGTTGACATGTATGTACAATGACACACATGTCCACATGTATGTCTCTGTGTGTACAAATATACACATGCCCACATGTATGTCTTCGTGTGTACAAAGACACACATGCCCACATGTATGTCTTCGTGTGTACAAAGACACACATGCCCACATGTTGACATGTATGCACACCATGCTGTTAACACCAATTAAAAAACACTCCAATGGCATTATACAGCACCTGTGCGGTGATGAATCAATAGAACTGGTACTGTATATATTGTATGGGACTTGGACCGTCATAATAACGTGGAATTTCCACTACTTGCTCAGGACACAAGTGTCGACATGCACTACCCAATACTTCTTTAGGCAACGGTGGCACCTCATGGGTTCGATATAGCCCCGTATGTGCGTGTGTATTACAACTATCTATGCTGAATTGCTTTGTGTGTACCCGGTATGTATGCATGCTGAACTTCTTTCGCACCGTACGTATCCCGCGTACCCTCCACATGTGTGTGGCTATGTGCTGTGGAATCTTTCAGCCTCACCTCGCAGTTGATAGAGATTGGCAGCCCTCCGTCGTTCACTCTATGCCTTAATGTGGAGATCCATTTATTGGATATTGGTCCTATACAATAATGCCTTAGTGTGCACGGCGTACGCGTGTGTGGTGTGTACACGTGTACGCGTGTATGCATTTGTGCGCATGCGGTGTGAGCAGGCGATTCCCGGCCACAGCCAACATCGGTGGCAAATTCCTGAACAGGCCATGGGTTTGTCCAAGGTCCACTCAGCCTGAAATAAATGTGTGCGTACATCGGCATTGATGTGGCCACACCATTACACGTGAGCGCTGTTCTAGCCCTAACAGGTGCTCGCAAATAGGACTTGTCTCAAAAGTCTGAGAAGGTTGCACGGACGATGTACGTCATCGCGATGTACGTCATCGCGCGCTGGTTTTTGTTTTGTATCTGCCGCGCGTATTACGAGCAGGTGCGGTGCCGGATTATCTTGGTAGCAAAAGTAACCTCGTATGTAGTAGCTATTACATATTTAGTAGCTATTACATATTTAGTAGCTATTACATATGTAGTGGCTATTAAATATGTAGTAGTGGCTACGGGCCCCGCACTTTCAAGGGCCCCGCGCTTAATGCTTTCAAGCTATCAATTCCGGTTCAGTGATTCTGCACTTGCTCTATTACTATAGTACTATACCGCCTTCAACTTTTATGAACGACTGGGTGTTTAAAGTTAGCGATTTGTCGTATTATCTGGCTGTATAGCAAATGAAAAAATGCAATTACTTTACTATGCAAGTTAAAAAAAATTGTCTTTTACTATTTATTAGTTTTATTTTAATTTATGGCCCCTTTGTAACATATGCTACAGGCCCCACAATAGCTTAATACGAGCACTGAGCAGGGGATGTCACGTACCGCATAGGGCCATTAAGCTGCAGGGAATGACTTCTTGGCCGTTCATCGACAATAATTAATGAGGCGACACCCTCACACTCGTGTTCTCCACGTAATCGCAACATCGGTAGTTCCAACAAGTGCACACCTGCGTACGTGAGCGCGTACGAGATCGTGTTGGTGGTGATCATGCTGCTGCTGCTGCCGCTGCCGCTTTACGAAATCGTTCCCCGAGCGTGAATAAGGAGTGCAATCAGGCAGTGGATTTTCAAGGGAAAGAATACAATCGGTGACGTTTCGAGCAACCCTTATGCAATCTGTCTCTCTGGCCTCTTCGATGTATGCGCTATATAAAGGGCCATTGGCCAAAACGTTGCACATCGTAAAGTTTTACTTTTAATGCCACAGTGTTACATTTTGATTTAAAGCTTTCGTGACTGCAGGGATTCAGATTCTTGGTTATTTCGGTGAAGTGACCACGACTGAAAGCACCAAGAGTATGCCACAGTGTTGTTGACGAATGTTTTGAGTGTTTGTTGTTATTTATGGACGGATGTGCTGGCCACCTTTGTTGGGATTTTATTTTGTATCACAATTGACCGAGCGCACAGACCCAAAGGCAGTAACTCAAAAGCGGTCAGCAAAGGAGCACTTACGGCCGTACAGCAGATAGGAAATGGGACTTTTTTTTATTTGCCAAATGGGACCTTTTTTGCCAGGATTGCCAAGTAAGGGTAAAGCCTATTCTCATTGTTCTATTCTTTGGTTCTTTCGGTAAAGTCACGTAGATAGGGAAATAATAAAAATATGAAAAAAACCACGACGTTTCGATCGCAACACAAGCAATCGTCATAAGGTGAACAAATGCAGCAGGCGGACGGCTGATTTTTTTTTTAATCATTTTATTATTTTTCTATCTCCGTGACTTTACCGAAAGAACCAAAGCATATGAATTCCTGCGGTCACGAAAGCTGTAAGTCAAGACCTATTCTCATTATTTTCATAATTTTTATTTCATACAGCAGATTAGAACTAATACGTTTCTAGAATTGAGTGAAAGTTATAGTAACGTGCGAATTACGTTGCTGGAAAAAAGTCCCCCGTCCCCCCCCCCACCCCCGAAGCCGGCAACTAATCACAGCGATGATAGTGCAGCGAGTTAATAGCTAGCACATGTCCTTGAATTGAGCCAGGGTCAGAGGGACTCGTGGGGGGGGGGAAGAGTCAACGGAAGTTCGGGAGTTAAGCCGAGCGATGAGAGTAAGGAGAGAGAGAGAGAAAGAGATAAATGCTGTGCCCTGCAATGCAGTGATTGAAAACGCTGCGCGGGTGGAGATGCAAAGAGAGAAGGGCGGGAGAGCTAGCAAGTTGTAAAGCTCATGGGGCTATAACGGCCACGGTGATAGCCGAAAAAGATTGACAAGGGAAGCGACCACGACGTTGAGCGAGTATGCCGGAGTGAAGCGGGTTAAAGTCTAGGAGGCTGAATCAACCCAACCGGTCGTTTCAAATTCCAGCGATTCACCATCCGCACGACGTGTCGGTCATGGTGTTGTTCATTTTTGTTTTACCAAAATGTAACAATGCCGGTTTAGCGCCGGCTGAGGGAGGGCAGTGCCGCTTCTGTTATCGTGTGCCAGGGATGCGAGCCGTGGCCGAGAGTCAAACTCCAGTCGCCGTGGTTTTTATCATCGGTTTTCACCCCCCCCCTCCTTCACGAGGTCAAGAAAGCCTTTCAAGTAGGGGGGGAGGCGCAGGCTGCGGCATAGATACCGTGCAGGCAACGCACTTATACACACAACACGAACCACGTGGCTGGCTAACCCTGCAAGTGACTTGGGGCAGCTGTTAGCTCCAGCAACCCGTGCACGCCAAGGGAGATGTTCAAGTGCCATGAGTGGGGGGGGGGGGCTGGAGGGGCGGTGCGTGGCGGAGCGGTGGCACAGCGATTAGCGCACTGCGCTACGAACCCGCCGACCCGAGTTCGATTCCCGCTCACGGCCAACACCGGTGACGATTCTCTGGACCGCTCCCGGGCCTCTCCTAGGTCGACTCAGCCTCAAATGCATACGTGGTGCGGTGTGTAAAACATCGCCACTGGAGAGACAAAGACGGTCGGGCGTGATGCTGTGGCCACCCACCCCCTCGGGTGCCGTGCCGGCCCTTCATAGGTGCTACTCGCGAACAGGACTTGCCCCAACAATCTTCTAAGGCTATACGGGGATCTTTTGTCTTTGGTGTGTGGGCGGTGATGATGCGCAGGGATAAGTGGTCTTGATGGAGTAGGGGGGGGGCGGCCGCATTTCCACCAGAAAGGGTTGAGAAGGAACCACTTGGATGAAGCAGAAACGCAAGTCGAGTGAGGCTCTGCTCGCGATTCAACAGCGGCCCGTTATCCATCAGCGCGTTTGTTTCAAAACAATGAGGTCATCCCGCTTTTATTGCACGCGTGTGCACGTGCAGGGCCTTTTTGTAAATCCATTTTTGGGCACCCCCGCAAAGCCCTTTGCGGGCCTTGGGTTATTTCACCAGACCATCACCACCACCACCACCACCATGCTGGTTAGTGCGGGTTGGTGAAGGGTGAGTTGTAAAGCGATGGAAGCACAGAAGTAGAGTGTAAAAAAATTTGATCTTGCTGAAATGTCGTCACGGGAATTCATTTGGCGGTCGCCAATTCATGCGCATCACGAAGGTTCTTAGACCGAAACAGGAGAACTTCTTCACAATTCTGGCAAATCGCCCGATGAAGCCGGTTGTGATCACCAGCGAAACGTCGTACTCAAATTGTGAATGTTGTGGGTTTACTATCCAACACACCGGTGTGCTGATGTGGTGACAAACCTCACTGATTGGCCGCGTCGGGCCGTGGCGACGTTAACGACACATTTTATATTTACGCGATCTAACCCAAAGAAACCTCTGTGATTGATAATATTGGTCACGAAAAGCCAACTGCGAGCTAATTCGTGCACGGTCCAGGCACCACCCGGCTGATCCTTGAAGCCACGGAGGCCAGCACGGCTCTAGCTGTAACGGGTGTAAACAATCTCACAATGCGGGACAGATTCCTTAATGCACTTAGGACACCCGTCCCGAGAGTTATTGCCGCGGCCCAAAATACACTCCCCGTTTGGTTATTTTCCCCTCGGGACAAGACCGTTGAAGTCTGGCGCGTGTTTCTTTTTATTGCGTGCGTTCCAACAGCCCACAGGGACGCGCATTAATGCGGCTTATCCCGCGACATTTCTGGGAGGCTTTTTGTTTTTTTTCCTTCACGCAATGTTGTCTTGGCCATGCAGGCAAGAAACTCGCAGACGGACAAGACGGGACGAACCCGTGCGCCACTTTGTCGAGCAAACGACGTCCCCCTGAGGTCAGCTTGCGGCTTCGGTCGAGGGATTTCCACAGAAATTTGTACTTTAAAAAAAAAACGTCTTGTTATTTTTCTTCTCGATAATTTATCGCCAATTACGGTATGCCGCATGCCGGGGGCTGCGTTCGTAAATTTTACGGTGGGATTTGTTCGAGGCTTAATTTTAGAGCGGCGAGCTTGCCACAAAGACAAAGATCCCCACCCCCCTTAACAGCCTTGGTGGAGCAAGTGATGTTAGCGAGCACCTATCAAGGCCGGCACGGCACACACGAGGGGGTGGGTGGCCAGCACTGCGCCCGACCGCCTTTGTCTCCCCAGTAGCGATGTTTACACATCGCACCGAGTACTCATTTGAGGCTGGGCCGACCTAGGGGATGGGCCCAGGAACGGGTTCAGATAACCGTCAGTGGCGTTGGTGGCCGTGAGCGGGAATCAAACTCTGGTCGCCGGGTTTGTAGCGCAGCGCGCTCACCGCTGTGCCACGCTCCCCACTTGCCACACACGCACGCGCACACACACACGCACACGCACGCGCACACACACGCACGCGCACGCGCACACACACACGCACGCGCACACACACGCACGCGCACACACACATGCACACACGCACACACGCGCGCACACACGAAAGTTCTGGCTTCATCACAGGTGACCGGGTCCTGATTTCTAACCCCGTCATCTCAGCCGTGCCGCTTCATCGTTCTGACGTACCCATTGCGATTTGTCACGAATCACCGGGCTGCGTCCGCCTGCTGCCGCACAAACTAATAACAAAAGTCACAAGTCGCCACAAACTACAGGGCGGCGTCTGAGGGCGGTTCGAGCGCTGCATCCCTGGCGTGGGATGTTCATCCGCGTTATTTTTTTTACTTTTTGTATTCCCCAAAAGGCAACCCCCCGCTGCCCCTGTCTCGAAGGGGTCGGAAAACGTGCGTCCCGATGCCAAGGGGGAAAACAGTCGCCTCCTCATCGCTGCTTTCATCGTCACTACCACACTTTTCCGTTCCCGTGAACTCCACCAATTGATGCCTCCACCCCCGTTGAGGGCTTGATCTACCGGACTGTCAACCACGCCGCAAGGACACACGCAACACCCCCCTCTCTCTCTCTCTCCCCCTCTCTCTGTCGTCTCTGCTGCCTACCTCAAGGCTGCACCACTTCAGAAATCACCTCCCGTCGCCTCTCTTCTCTCCCAACCAACGTCTCAACTGTGACCCGCCGCAAATCTGATGGCGCTGTTTGTTCCTGGCCGCTTGGTGCTTTGGGCCTTATTGGGATTCTTGGGCCTGTGCTCGGAAACCACGCTAGTGATGGTGATGATGATGATAATAATTAAAAAAAGCAAAGCAGCTGCTGCCGGCTTTGGCGTTCCCAACCTCGAACACGACCCCGCTCGTAAACAGCCCGGCGGTATTTTAATTTGGCCGCGTCGCGCGAATGCAGGGCGATCCATTCACAGATACCCCCACTGCTTTTACTATGGATGCACGCGTGTGGACTTCTTTTTCACCGTACGTTGACGAGCGCGCTAATCGTAGCTGCGGGGGAAGGACAACAAACTAAACACAAAAATCAGTTCTAAAGAAATGAGCTTTTGATCTAGATTTTTAAAAGTGTCACAGCTCCAGCGGCTTCCTGACATCGGGAAGGAGGAGAGCGTTCCAGACGGCTCAGAATCGCATCTGAAAGTGCCGCGCGATGCGGTGACGACCGCCTTTGTTCGATCGTCAATAGCCTCCCTCGGGTGGTTGAAATGTTGTGTGAACGTTGTGGGAGCGACGGCTCCATGTCCCACAGAGGAGTACTCAAAGAAGAAAAAAATTACACGTGTGATCCATTGCGTCGAGATTCGCGGGAGATGCGTAGAAGAGTCGGAGTCCCGTGTTGTTCTCTATATCAACCGCATCCGTATATTATTAGTTTTATTGAGGAATTAGGAATAAGCAATGGCATTTGCCGGGCAATTTAAATGCCCCAAATAAAGCGCCTTTTACATCACATTTCACCTCCACCGTTCCAGTGCCCGGCTGAAATTCACTACTCTGTGCTTTGGCCTCGTGGGGTATCCACAAATGGATCGCCACCTACTAATTCCAAAGCTGTTGAGTGGGTTAAACCGACAGGCGGCTTGTGCCGAGCGGGTTTGCCCAGGAAGAGGTCCCAGGCCCCAGCAAAATGCAAATGCGTCTCCCATATCGGACCTGGTTGCTGCGCGAGGCACATTTAATCTCATGCTTACATAAAGGATAATACCTGTCACGACTAGCACTGCTGCATCGGTAACAACCGAGTGTTAGCGTTTCAAAACGGGTATTTCGGAACGAAAGCAGAAAACGGGGGAAATTAAAAATAAATCCTGATCCTTTCGATTTAAAGCTTTCGTGACTGCAGGGATTCATCTGCTTGGTTCTTTCGGTAAAGTCACGTAGATTGGAAGTAATAAAATAATAAATATAAAACATAATAAAATAATTCTCACGACGTTTCGGCCACAACGCAAGCAGCCGTCTGAATGACGCTGTCTTTCTGACAGACCTGTTCTTCACCTGAGGACGGCTGCTTGCGTTGTGGCCGAAACATCGTGACAATTATTTTATTATGTTTTATTTTTATTATTTTATTATTTCCATTCTATGTGACTTTACCGAAAGAACCAAGAAGATAAATCCTGATCCTATTGCGGATGGGTTACACGTACAGCACGCTTTGTCATTCCACTGCTGGATGAGGACCCCGCGCCACGC
The DNA here is from genome assembly GCF_964198595.1 of Lampetra fluviatilis. Lineage (NCBI taxonomy): Eukaryota > Metazoa > Chordata > Hyperoartia > Petromyzontiformes > Petromyzontidae > Lampetra > Lampetra fluviatilis. The sequence goes on from NC_136289.1 coordinate 10,399,470, forward strand.
CTGCGTGGGTCGTGGGAGCTATGTAGCCATACTTCTTCACCACGCCGGTGAGTGTGGGATTGGCGGAGGCTCACGGCGCGAGAATGGATCTTGCTGCACTGCCCTTTGCTGCACACCAAATACAACAGATTCCCCCGTATAGCCTGGAAGAGACTTTAGGGGCAAGCGCTGTTAGCGAGCAGCCCTATTGCTGCCCACCACGACAATGACAACACGGTCGCTCAGACAAGCACGATCCAGGCTCAAATTCCAGCTGAGCTTGCGAGATTCGACGAGGATGGGTGAAAATTCTAGACGATTTGGTAACACTGGTCAACAACAAAAAAACATTTTTTTCTGGCCTGGACTTTTGCAGCTGTTATAGACTAATTTCAGGGTGCTGATTCCAAATCTGATCTCAGATTTGCTTTATCACATCTCATTTTTATGCTATCGGCATACCCCATTTTCATTGATTTTACCCGAAATTAACTCTGTCACTTATGATTGCAAGTTGTTGCGAGTCAGTGACTGCTTTAGTGTTAAAATATGGTGCTGTATTTTTAGTATAGTGCGTTTATAATATCATTTTATGTAGATATCCACATTTATTTAATATTTTTCTTCTGCAGTTTTTATTGAAAATGCAATATTTGATATCTCAAAAACCTGATATGATAGACAAAAAACTGATGCCAGACTTGGAATCAGCACCCCAAAATTACCTTAAAACCGTTGGAATATCTTATGCCAGAAAAAAGTGTGTCGACCAGTGTAATAGGGCCCTCTGCTTGTGTGTGATTTATACGCGCGCGCGCGCGTGTGTGTGTGTGTGTCGGGGCTGTCAAGCTGTACACGTTTACATAAGGCCCGAACGCTGTCGCGCATCCGAGCTGGAGCGGAAGAGCGGACGCGACTTTGTCCGTCCGCGACGCAGTGATTTATATTTTTATATTTTTTAATTTTATTTCTACCTGCGTGATTTTACCGAAAGAACCAAAGAGGAGTGAGACTCTCAAATCTCCGCACGGATGGATTTGGTAGTCCATTCCCCGTTACCGCCACCAATCGCCACCACTCACCGAGGCTCAACCTCGCTTTCGCGTCCGAGATGTGACGAGGTCGGGCACGCTCGGGGAGGTGGGGGGGGCGATTTTTTTTGGTCGCAGACTTGAAAATCCGCACACGCGGCAGAGGAGCGTGACGGCGGCCGTCGCGGACGAGGGTTTTCACGACGTTGAGTCAACGTCAGGGTTGAGATTGCTGACTAACGGTGGCGCACGGCGACGTGACGAGATCTGGTTCCCTTCAGCTCAGATCTGGTCTTCCCCGATGACCGCTGAGCCACCACCACCACTCCCCGACTTTATTAAATTATTCAACTATTTTTTTTTTTACCGGGTAAGGCCCGCTGGAGCTATCTAGCTTTTTTTTTCACAAGTGACCTGGGCCTCAAATGATTGCTCGACGAAGTGGATCATCGCGTGGACATTGATAGCAGCCAAATACTCGAAACGCGTGTTTCTAAATGTGGAGGGAAACACCGGAGGACCCGGGGAGAATATCCAAACTCCAAATATACAGCAGCAGGCGTCAGGATCGGGATCGAACCCACGCACTCCTGTATACCAGGCGAGGTAGGTAACATCTCCTAGCCACCGTGATGATGATGAGAGAGAGACACGCAAACTCCAAATATACAGCAGCAGGCGTCAGGATCGGGATCGAACCCACGAACTCCTGTCTACCAGGCGAGGTAGTTAACATCTCCTAGCCACCGTGATGATGATGAGAGAGAGACACGCAATCTCCAAATATACAGCAGCAGGCATCAGGATCGGGATCGAACCCACGAACTCCTGTATACCGGGCGAGGTAGTTAACATCTCCTAGCCACCGTAACTCGGCATCGGCACACCCGTGCCTTCAAACGCACAGACACGCCAGCGACGCACCACCTGCTCTCCCCGCAATCCCCACAACATAAATACGCGAACCGGCAATTAAAATTGCGCGCGGCGTAGATGGCACGTCCGCTGCATCCAGATTGGGCGACTCTTCAGGGTCGTCGGTGTTTCCCCCCCTCCCCCTCCCTGACGCAGTTTTCACGCTCCGGTGCAGTTGCACCGCCTGCACACTCGAGTCACCAGCGGATCCGCTCGTGCCGAGGGGAAACGGGGACCCCCACCGCCACCACCCCACCTCCCTTAGCTCAAGGGAGGCACCGAGACCAAAACATCCCGAGAGCCTGACGAATCTCATGGTCCCATCCCCCAGCGGTCCACTAACCCCGGGCGTACGGAAACTCAATCAGTGTTACCATACGTTGCTCCGAAGGCCTTCGTTGGGGTCTGCTGCGCCCTACGAAGACGTGAATAAAACAAGTAAATTACTTTGAAGACAAATGTTAAACGCAGGCGTGAGTAACGTTACGATCGGCGTGTGTCTGTTGCGCATTCCTCTCCGGCGATCACCCCTTGCCCGTCTGTATGAGCAATGCCCGCAACGCCTGTCGCTTAATTCGATTATTTGTTGCAGCAATTTTCCAGTCCGCTCTGCCGCCGGCGTGAAATGAGGATTTAGAATGTGGGGGGGGGGGGGGGGTGCTCTGCCTCCTCCAGCCCCCACCGACACACGAAGGGGTCGGCGATTCGGTAGAACGCAGAGGTCGCAAACGGGTTTTGATTCCTTACCCGTACCTGGCCGCACCAGGGTCGAAAACGAGTACCCGTACCCGGCCATACCCGTACCCGACCCGTACCCGGCCGGGTACGGGTAGGGTACGGGTATCGGGTACCTGATTGCGACCTCTGGGATGAAGCCATGTTGCAGGCGCGGGTGGGTTGATTCTAGGAACTTGAATTGTGAGAAGAGACAAGACGTTGGGAAATGAGTGACAAACAGTTACTCACCAGTGACTCACGGCGTACCCGTACCCGGCCGCACCAGGGTCGCAAACGGGTACCCGTACCCGGCCGGGTACGGGTAGCCGGGTATCGGGTAGGGTACGGGTATCGGGTACCCGGTTGCGACCTCTGGTAGAACGCCGACACAGACCTCGATTGAGCCTCTGTGACGAGCAATGCGGCGGCGTGGGCCCTGAGCTGCGATCGGGGGACAGCGCCGCCACGGACGGGCGCCTCCACAAACGAGGGTGACCTCACAGTCCGTGACCTATCGTGGTCGCCACGAGGCCTGGTGTTAGACACGAGGTTTTATTCAATCCCCCCCCACCCACCTCACTCATCATAGCCACGCCGCCTATGACCCAAATGACTCAATGTGGAGTGTGCATAGCAATATTCGCCTGCTACTGGCACACCAATGCCCCCGGTCACTCTTGCAAAAATGAGAGACTACCCTCGCCGCTTGAATTCCCACGTCGTTAAACAAAAACCAAAAAACTTCAAACGCCGTCGACGTAGCCCCAAGTTCAATTCCGCCGCCAGCGCGCTCGATGTGACCTCGAAGCAGTCAACGCTTCGAGGTCACGTCAGTGATGCACAGGGGCGGGTGTCAGTTGGAAGGGGCGTTTGTTGCAGTTTTTGTAAGCGTGGCTTATTTATGGAATAGGTAAATCGTCTGGACACAAAGACGTGCACCTGAACGAACCATCACCACGGTGGTATTCTAATTAGCATTGCTCGCTTATCAAGAGCGGTGGACAAATTTTTCCACTCTGAATTACAGGCGTACGTGGTTGATACTACATCCAAGTAAAAACAAAATCACGAGTTTCCTACTCAAATATTTACAGTGTCTGAAAGGTACGTCTGCAACCATGGAAACTGCCCAGATCTGGCCGGTGTTCGAGACCTGACCAGTGCTGCAGTCAGACGTTGGCGTCACAGATGAGACCAGATCCGACCAGGAACTGCGAGAGATGTTATCTCTCTCGCACGGCACGCTGGGAGCCGTGTGTTCGATCCCAGAACCTCACGATGCCCGCGTATTCGATGTTCTTGTTTTCATGTTCTCTCCCTGCCCGTGGTGGTTGCGTGGATTTTTCTCCGGATCCTCCGGTTTTGCCCTCCCCATTTAGAAACAAAACGCATCGCGTTTATTTAGCTTCAATAAATTCGCTCGTGTGATGATGATATAAGCCACTCCTATCAGGTGGTGCCACGTCGCCACTAAAGAGAGCGAATATCTCAGTGGGGGCTTCACCTGGCACAACAAAGCTATTTAGTTTGTTTTACGTTTGGATACAAACAGCACGATAGATATCAAGGGCTGGGTAACCTGAATTACCGGAATGTGTCAAATGTGACAATGGGGACAAATATGGCAGGAATTGCATGGTTCGACTTAGCAACAAAAAACAACCTTACATGTGCAGTGAATACAACAGCCAAAAAAATTAACCCGTAAAAACAAAGTTTTTCACTATAAATCCTTTATATGCGTGGCATCGGTTTTATTTTATTATTCATTTCTGTTTTTCTTGAGTAAGAGTTTCATTTTTATCACATTGGTATTTTAAATAAAATATGGAAAAAAAAATCCTAAAAAGTGGAACATTTTGGAAACATTTTTTCACGAAAATAAATTGTCACGCACAACGAGTCGGTGTGCAAAAATGTCAGCTCGATTGGATCACGGGAAGTGGGTTAAAAAACGACCGAAAGATTTGCACGGTCGTAAGCGCGCAAGCAAGCAAGCAAGTGAACTTAATATAAAGGATTTAAAAATAGCCACGGTGACGCTGGAGGAAACATTGCAAGTCAAAGTGCCGCTAAACCTGTATTTCCGCACTCTCACCAGTTTGAAACTATTCTAACAGTTTTCTGTTTCCTATTGCCCCAAACCATCCTGCATACGCCTGATGTCAACCCTTGCTAATAAAGCAGCGCTGAGCCTCGTTACCACTCAGTCGGAACATTTCTATAGATAACGAGTCAACGCACCGATTCGAAAGCACAAACGAAACGTCACAGCGTGACGCTCTGCTACTCCCGACGCTTTTGGCAAAACAACGTTTCGGAACTCGGGCTTCTTCAGGCCTTGGCCCTCAGATCTGCAATGCTCTGCCTGAAGAACAGCGCCTGAATGCTGAGATCCTCCCATCTCGAAATAAACTACTCAAGACCTCATAATCAACGTTTTTGGGTTTAGATCGCGTTATTTATAAATCTGTCGTAACCCTCCACCACCCGACACGGCCAATCAGTTAAAAAGTGTCACGTTGACAAAAGACAAATAGTTCACTGCTTTAGCCCACCGGTGTGTTGAAGCGTGAAACCACAACATTTACAAGACCTACTTAATTCCGAGGTAATGTTATATCAACTAGAGATATATTTTATTTTTCTTTACAGCGCCTTGAAGCCCTTTTATTGGGTCTGCTGTGCCTTGTAAGAATATTTAATGATCGTGATAATCGTTCAAAAAATAATTATTATCTGGCTCAACCACCTCGATGTAAAATGATAGTTGTTATTATTTCACAATCATCGTTGCTCCACACCAACATCAGCCATACGAAGGAGAAGAGGAACACTCGGATGGCTGAGGGGTTGGCAGTGCCGAGTGTCTCCTCTCTCGTCCGCACAGCGGTGCTGGGGTTTCTCCCGGGGTTCTCTGGTTCCCCCCCTCCTTTCTCCTCCCCCCTCCCCCCCGGACACGAAGCTCAGCTCTCAGTCGCGCGGTTCATGGGCGAACATCCCCGACGCAGAAGCAGTGAAACGGTTCTTGACTTGTAACAAGGGTCGCGAAAGCCGGGGCATCACGTCGCAGTGAAGGATTTTCGACCGACACATTTTTCGGGCTGCGCCTGAAGAAGCTGCCACCGGCAAGTGGAGCGGAACGTCGGACACCGTGCCGAAAAAATAATAAAAAACGGAGAGGCTCGGTGAGGCCCTCTTGGATTACTTATTCTCACGGTTGATTATCGGATTCGTTATTTATTTCTTGACATCTATATTTAACGCACTCTTCTTAACGAACGAGCCGGCACTTCTCAAATCCCAAGGGCAGAATCGCATGACCGCACGAGACGCACGCGCGGCCTCGTCACCGCCGCACCGCGCGGTCCGTGTCCGCACCGCGTGTCGACTGGACGGTCCTCTCGACCGCGCCGCTGATCTGACGAGCGACACCAACACAGCCTGACGAAGCCCAGCGGGGAGTCCCAGATTAGAACCCCCACCCACCCCAGCCCCCAGCCCCCACCCTCCAGCCCGGCGGCGAGGTGAATGGACGGAACGCGACACGACAAGCCCAGTTTGCCCCCTCCCCCACCTCCGGCACCCTCGACTCGTCCTGCCTGCCCGACTGGGGACGAGCAGAGCGAATTGAGTCAAGGTCAAAAGGTCACGGACAATGTCCGTTGATGCCACCACCACCACCACCACACCTCGCCATCCTTTCGTTCATTCAATCCCAGTTCCGAACACTCCCCCCTACCCATTGCCCCCACCTCTGACTTGCCCTTCAGCTCCCGAACCATATTGCTGCCCTCCGCAAGAAATAGATTCGGACTACTGAACCTTCCTATCGTTCTCCGGTGCCCCACCAAACAAAGTGATGTCCCCCCATACCAACATTGCGATCCGGTCATCGTGAGCAGAACAAAATCCTCGCTCCGCTCGCACGAGGTACCGCTGGTCATCACGGCAACGCCTACAGACTCCGCGATACCCGAGGCGTTCATTTTATTTTTTTTGAATTCTCTGATAAAAAGTTAATTTGAGGAAAATTGCTACGTTCCCACTTAGAATTCGTTCTCACGTTTCAAAACGTCCGGCTTCAGTTTTCGAACGTACGGAGCGCATCTCGGAGTCAGCGGTGTAATATACGCGGTGGATTTTGTTGTAAATAAAAAAAAACGCCGACTTCTATAAAATGGGCAAAAATAGCGCGGTCGGTCACGACTTGGGCATCAGCGTCATATATCGCACAGTCCATTAGCTGGGTGAATGATCTCGCGAGTGAGTTCTTGGTCGCGTGATCAATGTAATTTGCCCTTTTCAGGCGGCCGCCGTGTTTAAGTTTGTGAAGCGCCGCTACGACGGGAAGAGGGGGACCCAACGGATCGGAAAGCATCGACAAAATGGGGGTGGGGGGGGGCGTCTCGCTGACTTTCAGGACGAGTTGGCTTCGACAGGGCGCGACGCGAGAACGGATTACGGCCGACAGTCCAGACTGGTGACGGGCACGGCAGCCGAAGGCGGTCGACCGCCGCGGATATGGAGCGGTGAGATGGGTGCATGCGCAGAGGAGTGAGATGGATCGTTCTAAGTGTTGCTTCCCCGACGGTTGGGACTGTGTGTGTGTACGTTGAACTTCTTTCGCACCGTACGTAGCCAACCGCGCTAATCGGATGTGCCCTGGGTAGGACAACAAACGAAACACACAAAGCAGTTGTAAAGAAATTCGTTTTCAATCTCGATGATAGCTCCAGTGACTTCCTAATAAAGGAAGAGCGTTCCAGACGGCCGCAGAAGCGCATCTGAAAGCGCGCGATGGGGCGACCGTCTTTGTTCGATGGCGAGCCAGAAGCCGCTACTGCGAGGATGACCGGAGTTCGCGTGATGGTTTTATCGCTGCTCGACGACGTCTGAAGGACGGCATTGCAAGGGCTCGTCCGCCTCGGAGATGGAGCTGAAGAGATGAACGCGCGTGCAGGAGTGAGACGGAAGTAGCAGCAGTGTGGCGAACCCTACATCCAGCAGTGGATAGATACCGGCCGATGATTGCATCGGCAATGGCAGTGGATAGATAACCAAATTGAGTGGCAGGGGCCGGCACGGTGGCAACGCTTGTGCCTCGCGGCAGGGAGGGCCTGGGCTCGATTCCCGACTGCGGCGTCTTCCCGCGCGGAGTTTGCAAAGTCTCTCCCTGTCCTGCGTGGGTGTTCTCCGGTGAACTCCCACAGCTACAAACATACATTTACTCAACTGGGATGACACAAAGCAGCAACAGCACCCCCCCCCCCCCATCGCAAACTCATGGCAGGGCCCTCTCCTGAAAGAGGGCGTTGACACTCGGCGTGAAACGAGCGAAACAACTGCTGGTGTGTGTCTGTGTGTGTGCGTGTGTCTGTGGGGAGCGGTGGTGCAGCGGTTAGCGCGCTTCGCTACGATCCCGGCGACCGATTTTGATTGCTGGTCAGCGTGACGAGGTAGCGCCGTCACGCGTCACGCAGCCCCAGATTCATCACGCCGATTACGCAACCATCGATCGTAACATTTAACATTTTCACCCCCGGCAGGCGTAGGGCTCACTTTGCAGATTAATCTCTCGCGTTACCAGCAAAGCAAGATGAACGACAAGCTATCATCATCGTCGTCATCGTCATGATCATTGTCGTCATAATCACCATGATCATCATCGTCATCATCAATTGTCGTCATCATCATGATCATCATCGTCGTCATCACCATGATCATCATCGTCGTCATCAATGCCATCATCATGATCATCATCGTCGTCGTCATCATCCTTGTCATCATCATTGTCGACGTCATCATCATCATGATCATCGTGGTCATCATCACCATGATCATCATCATCGTCATCATCATTGCCATCATCATGATCATCATCGTCGTCGTCATCATCCTTGTCGTCATCATCATTGTCGAGGTCATCATCATCATGATCATCATCATCACCATGATCATCATCGTCATCATCATTGCCATCATCATGATCATCATCGTCGTCGTCATCATCCTTGTCGTCATCATCATTGTCGAGGTCATCATCATCATGATCATCATCATCACCATGATCATCATCGTCGTCATCATTGCCATCATCATGATCATCATCGTCGTCATCATCATCCTTGTCGTCATCATCATTGTCGACGTCATCATCATGATCATCGCCAACATCATCGATGCCATCCATGATCCGTCCACAGCATCGGAGCATCAGTGGCCGCTGCCGATCCGTCGCGGGCAAGAGCAGACTCACAGTGCGAACGGAGGCCATGTGGCCACACTGGATAGAGGTCTTGAAAGAAGTGGCGGTACCCACGCTTCACCCCACCGCCCATGTCCTGCCTACACTGCTGGTGTAATTCTAGATTTGAAGCTTTCGTGACTGCAAGGATTCATACTCTTAGGTTTTGTCGGTAAAGTCACGTGGCTCCACCCCCCACCCCAAACCCCCCACCCCGTCCTGCATCCGTCCTCCTTGGCTCCTCCCCCCTCCTCTTACCCTATATAATAATGTCCCATCACTAATAACTCTCACTACAGTTAAATTTCGATTTAAAGCTTTCGTGACTGCAGGGATTCATCGTCTTGGTTCTTTCGGTAAAGTCACGTAGAATGGAAATAATAAAAGAATACAAATCAAACATAATAAAATAATTCTCACGACGTTTCGGCCACAACGCAAGCAGCCGTCCTCAGGTGGAGAACAGGTCTGTCGAGAAGACAGAGTCTGAATGACACACTCCAGGCTTGGAGCGACTATTTAAGCTGGGATGGAGGGGGGAAGGGCGCCTTGACAAAATAATTTGCATATCAAGAGGAATTTAGCACATTTATGGGAAATGCAGATATGCGATTAGTACTACTTGTCAAATGCGTAGGAGGTTTGGCGGGGGGTTTAAAGTCATTATGCCCGTGCATTATGCAGGATTAGCGGCATCAAAGGGAGGGGATAGGGGTAGCATTCATTTTGCTGTGCCTTTTTACACCTGATGAAGGAAGCTTGTGTTGCCTCCGAAACGTCGTGATTTATTATTTTATTTCTATTTTATTTATTAGTAATTTTATTATTATTTATTTATGTTTTACCTACGTGACTTTACCGAAACAACCTAAGAGTACTGCTGGTGTAGGCAGGGCATGGACATGAAACGACAAAACGTCGAGTTACGCATTCCACAGACACGTGTCTGTAAATTTTAAAGCCTCGGGGCTGGACTGTTGCCAAATGGAATGCGAAGCCATTAATTTTACGTGATGGTTTTTTTTGTTTTTGTGCAATCGTCCAAGCGCAGGCTGACACACTACCAACGCCTCGATGCGCTCGGGAAGAACCAGGTTTCAAAATCGCGAGCGGCTCTCACAGCCAGATTGAAGCCGAGGGTCTCGGCAGTGCCAGCGCAACGCTCTGCCCTCTGGGCCACCCAAGGCCAGCTCTGGATAGTGGTGTAATGATCTCACCATTCAGCACAGGACTGTTAAACCAACCAAAACTCGGGCTGTAATTCGTTGGCTTTCAGAACGTCAAAACTGGTCAATTTAGCCTCGGCTATATTTGTGCTAACTTTGAAGGTTCTAACGCTTTCTGAACATCATTCTAATTTACGTTAGTCAGTTCGTCAGTCCCGATTATTTGAATATGTTTGTCAAAATACACTAACATACTACTCGGGGGAGTGGTGGCACAGTGGTTAGCACTCTACACTGCACTATCAACTCAGTAAACTGAGTTTGATTCCCAGCCACAGCAAACATCAGCGGCGAGTGATACCTGAACCGATACACAGCGTGACCCCGTCCTCAATCAACACGCTGTACTGACCAGTGTGGTGAAGTATAGTCTAAACAAAGATCCCCCGTACAGCCTTAAAAAACTGTAGGAGCAAGTGCTGTGAGTAGCACCTATTAAGGCCGGCACGGCACACGAGGGGGTGGGTGGCCAGCACCGTGCCCGGCCGCCTTTGTCTCCCCAGTGGCGACGTTTTACACGCCGCACCAGGTACTCATCGGAGTCATGAGTCGACCTAGTGGAGATGCAGGACCGCTTCAAATAATCATCGACGATGTTGGCCACGAGCGGGAATCCAATCCGGCTCGCCGCGTTCGTAGCGCAGCGCGCGGAGACCGCCCCACGATCCGCTCCCCACGTGGTCAAGTCCGGTGAAGTATGGTCAAACAAACCCTGTGGCCAACGTGGCACGGGGAGGACAACATCCAGCCGTGGGTTGCCAGAGGTGCCGCGAAGTAACGATCGTGAATCACACGCTGGAGCATGACCTCCGTGGAGATGGAATGATGAGATTAGTTTTATGCAACGGCGGTGGCGAGATGGATTTCGCGGCAAGGCAGACCTTCGTTCGGCAGCGGATTGACCGTGACTGATGATGATGATCGTGGCGGCAATGCATGTTATTATTATTATGCACTATACTTTACATTCAGATGGTTTCAATTACTCAGCACTGACAACTGAAGTTCGATGCCAGTGTTGCATAACTGAAACCCTTGTGGTCGCCTACACCAATATAATTCTTTACAATCGTGTGCAGCCCTTTCGTGAAAGCCACTGCTGGATAAGGGGCCTCCCCATGCCGCGCGGGTCGTAAGGGATTTTTTCGACCGTACTTCACCACCCTGGCGCTCAGCGCTGCAGCGTCACGATTGCCTCCGTCCACGTGGCCGGGTTTGCGAGACGAATGGGAATCGATGTCCAAACCTGGCTGCGCCTGAAAGTGATGATGATGATGACGACCGAGTGTGATGATTGAAATTACAGGGGTGGTGGGGATGGCTTGGTGGCCAGAGGGCCGAGCCTTGCAGCGCCGCTGCGAGCCGGGGTTCGAATCCAGGTTTCAGCCGACCGGTGATTTAAACCTGGTTCTCAAAGTGTAGCCTCACGATTCTAGATTTACTTGATACAGCTGTCGTGGCTGTGACGGTTCCACCTGAAGACGGAAGCTTGTGTTGCCTCCGAAACGTCGTGATTTTTATTTTATTTAACTTTTATAAAAAAAAATTTTACCTACGTGACTTTACCTGCACCACAATAACCCATCGCTCTCAATTCGCGTGCACACTTAGTTCGGCGCTACCCCAGAATTAAAATGTAGGGCGGGTGCGCGTGGGGGGGGGGTGTTTCTTCCTGCTCCGTGACGAAATATTTTACTCTCATATGGCAGAGAGAGTGGGAAAGTGCTGCCCTCTATCGTGCGAGTACCAGTGGCCACTCGGCAGGGTCTCGGAAGCAGTCCCTTTCCCCGGCGTGCAGGGGCGCACTGCTTGCCTGCGAGAGATGTGGGCTCACAAGACGAGCATGTCTTCTTGGTTCTTTCGGTAAAGTCACGTAGAAATCTTAAAGTTTTATGGAATCCCACCCCGTAGTGGCGGTTAAATTTCGATTTAAAGCTTTCGTGACTGCAGGGATTCATCTTCTTGGTTCTTTCGGTAAAGTCTACGTGACTTTACCGAAAGAACAAATAAGATGAATCCCTGCAGTCACGAAAGCTTTAAATCGAAATTTAAGACAAGTATGGAATTCTAACCCAAATCAACGTTTCTAACAGCGACCGGCAAAACCGTTTCTCCATCCCAGGAGCGGCTTTGGAACCATCTCGCAGCGGCTTTTGTCTGGAAAATCGAACAGAGACGGCCGCTGCATCGCGCGCTTTCAGATGCGCTTCTGGGGCCGTCTGGAACGTTCTTCCTTTATTAGGAAGTCACTGGAGCTATCATCTAGATTGAAAACTCATTTCTTTAGAACTGCTTTTTGTTTTCGGCTTGTTGTCCTTCCCCCGCACCTCCGATGAGCGCGGTTGGCTACGTACGGTGCGAAAGAAGTTCAACGTACGTACACACACACACACACGTACGGCAGCTTTCGCGAATTCCGCTCAGGGCGACTCGATCGGAGATGCGCCCAGTTGCGTCACCTCGTCGCAGCGCCCACCCTGCCAACGACCGATCACCACCGCCGCTCCAAACTCGGAATAGGAAAGCCACCCGCCCCCCATCTCCCCCTGCACACACGCACAGAGCACCAACGTACACACACGCACACACACAGCACAGCACCAACGTACACACCCACGCACACACACACAGCACCAACGCACACACGCACACGCACACAGACGCACACACGCACGCACACGCACAGCACCAACGTACACACACACGCACACACACAGCACCAACGCACACACACGCACACACGCACACGCACACAGACGCACACACGCACGCACACGCACAGCACCAACGTACACACACACGCACACACACAGCACCAACGTACACACACGCACACGCACACAGACGCACACACGCACACATGCACGCACACACACGCACACACACAGCACCAACTTACACACACGCACGCACACAGACGCACACACACGCACGCACACGCACAGCACCAACGTTTGTATAATTCCGATTTTAATTTGAGACTTCGTTATTAACTGCGGTAATTTGCCGAGCTCCCCGTAATTGAAAGTCGCTTCCCTTTTGTTATCTCCGAGGCACTCCCAGCGTATTATTTATCAATTTTATGAACTTTCTTTTTCTTTTCCCCCCAATTAAGCGATATTTTCTGGGTGTGTTTTATTTATTTATTTCCTCCACCACCCCTCGCCCCCGGGGGGCCCAACCACGCATACGTACGCGCACACACACAAGCACGCACACACACGCACGCACACACACACACGCACACACACACACGCACACACACGCACACACACACGCACACACACACACACACGCACGCACGCACACACACGCACGCATACACACGCACGCACACACACACGCACGCACACACACACGCACGCACACACACTCACTCACACGCACGCACACACACACAAGCACGCACACACACTCACTCACTCACTCACACGCACGCACACACACGCACGCATACACACGCACGCACACACACACGCACGCACACACACACACGCACGCACACACACTCACTCACACGCACGCACACACACACAAGCACGCACACACACTCACTCACACGCACGCACACACACGCACGCATACACACGCACGCACACACACACGGACACACACACACTCACTCACACGCACGCACACGCACGCATACACACGCACGCACACACACACGGACACACACACACTCACTCACACGCACACGCGCACACACACACGCACGCACACACACACGGACACACACACATTCACTCACACGCACGCACACACACGCGCACACACACAAGCACGCACACACACGCACGCACACACACACGCACGCACACACACACGGACACACACACTCACTCACACGCACGCACACACACACAAGCACGCACACACACTCACTCACACGCACGCACACACACACGCACGCACACACACACGCACGCACACACACACGGACACACACACACTCACACGCACGCACACACACACAAGCACGCATACACACGCACGCACACACACACGGACACACACACACTCACTCACACGCACGCACACACACACGCACGCACACGCGCACACACGCACACACACACGCACACACGCACGCACACGCGCACACATACACGCACACACAGACACAAACACACACACGCACCTGTCTGGCCGCCAGCAACCCGCCACGGTGGCCACGGTGGGTTGCTGGGCTGGGCATAAATGTGGAGAAATGTTAGCTACCTCGCCTGGTATCCAGGAGGTCGTGGGTTCGAGCCTGACCGTGACGATGCTGCTAGATAAATGTCCACGCGACACGCCAATTCGTCGGGCTATCCCTTGTGATGGCCAGTGTCGCTTCCAAAAATGAGCTGCATAGCTCAGTGGAGCCCTTACCTGGTCAAATTAAAAACAAAAACGTCCTTTTGTTTTTAGTTTAACCCGACTGTCACAATCAAACGTCTTGTCTCCTCTCAAAATTCAAGTTCCTAGAATCAACCCACCCGCGCCTGCAACATGGCTTCATCCCAGAGGTCGCAATCAGGTACCCGATACCCGTACCCGTTTGCGACCCTGGTGCGGCCGGGTACGGGTACGAGTAAGGAATCAAAACCCGTTTGCGACCTCTGCCTCCAAGACCCCCCCCACTACCACCACCACCGAATTGATGCCACAATTGTGAACGGCTCCAAATATACGTATTGACGCACATTAAAATCCTCGCAAAAAAAAAAAACACGTGACGACGAACACGCTTGTGTTGCGATCGAAACGTCGTCGTTTGTTGTTTGTTATTTTCTTTGAACCTATCTACGTGACTTTACCGAAAGACCCAAATAATACAAGGCAGTCACATTTAAAAAAAAAAAACAACCCCAACGAATGTCGCGCACACATCGCTACCTTGAGTGCGTCGCTCCCTCCTCTCGTATTTGTCGTCTTGCGTTGCCGCTGTCTCACTGCATCGATATCTCTTCCGTTATCTCGCGGTGATTTTAATTATTTGAAAGGGGGTGTGTGTGGGGGTGGGGGGGGGGAGAGTCCCCTAAAATGATTTCTGCTTTCGGGCCCCCTGTTGGGACAAGTCCAGCCACGAACCCGCTCCAGTTCCATTCCCGCTCACGGCCAACACCAGTGACCAGTATGGATCCTGGGCCTCCCCTAGGTCCGCTCAGCCTCAAATGAGCCCAGTACCTCGCGCGGTGTGTAAAAGTCAGCACTGGGGGAGACAAAGGCGGCCGGGCTCGCTTGTTGGCAACCCCCCACCCCCCTCTCGTGTGCCGTTCTGGCCTTAATTACGCCCTCGCTAACAGCACTTTCCCCAGCAGTCTGTTTCAAAGGCTATACGGGGGGTCTTTGTCTTTGTGGTGCGCCTGCTATCATGGTGCCCGCTTGTTGACCCCACGGGGGGGCAGACTCGGAGAGGGGGAAATTGCCGGCTGCTTCAAGTGGGGGGGGGGGGGGAATTCATCGTCTGCACGATCGAGATGATGCTACTCGATGTGGCAGCCGAGATAAGACACGGGGGGAGGCAGTGGTGATGAAACACGGGGGGCACAAGGGAATGAGATGAGACACGGGGGCCACAGGGAGAATGAGACACGGGGCGACGCAGTGGTGAAGAGACACGGGGGGCACAAAGGAATGAGATGAGACGCGGGGGGCACAGGGAGAGTGAGACACGGGGGGAGGCAGTGGTGAAGAGACACTGGGGGCACAGGGGAATGAGATGAGACACGGGGGGAGGCAGTGGTTGAAGAGACACGGGGGGCACAAGGGAATGAGATGAGACACGGGGGCACAGGGAGAGTGAGACACGGGGGGAGGCAGTGGTGATGAAACACGGGGGGCACAGGGGAATGGGATGAGACACGGGGGCCACAGGGAGAGTGAAACACGGGGGGAGGCAGTGGTGAAGAGACACGGGGGGCACAGCGTCATGAGATATCGAGGGACACGACAGGACGAAACCACGGAGGGTCAGAGAGAGGGAATGAGACACGGGGGTGGGGGGCACACGGGAAGGGTGGGAGGGAGTGGGGGGAGGGGGGTTCTCGCTGGCGAGGTGACTCCGTGGACCGGCGGAGTCGTCACTCTTCATCTGCCACTCGCTGATTGGCACTAATTGGCAATTTACTACACCGCGCGCGCGCCCCGCCGTGGAGCGCCGTGACTTTTGTCAACAACGCGAGCGCGCTTCTCGGCACGACCGAGACGCGGTGTTTGTTGTGCCGAAGACTCCAGCAGCCGCCCAATTGAATAATAATAATTCGCGCACGTCTTCGCCGACGCCTCGGTTGTTGTGATTTATATTTTTGTTGCTGTATTTTTCTCGTTCTATTCGAGTTGTTGTACGGGTGCCGCGTCATTAAAACGCAGCGTCAATGTGGATCTTTCTCGGCGGGGGGGGGGGGGCAGTGGAAGGAGATATCAGAGAACTACTTCTCATAGCCACTGAAAAAGTGACCTCTTATCCAGACCGTGGGTCCGACCTCCCCCCCCCTCCTACATTTCCCCCACGTATCCTGTTGCAGAGGGAGGCGTTCATCAAATGACAGTCAACCCGAAATTGTTATTGTATTTCTCATTACTGGAATTTGGTGATATTAAGTGCAAAACCACGTGTGACATGATGGGGTGGGGTGTAGGGAGGGGAGGTTATGCGAGCATCGGGTGATCAGGCTGAGAATGTCAACTCGCCACGTGAGCCGTGTTTGACCACGAGCGGATGAAATGTGGATTTTAAATCAGGATCCCAAAGGTGCCAAGCTCAGTGATTCAGACTTTCTCCGAATCACCCCGTCCGTCTACCTTTTGCAGTCGGGGATTACTTTGCAGTCAGAGTAAACGGCAGATGTTCCACAGGTCGTTTTTGCACACACTAATACACGTGTGCGTTGGTTTTGCCGCTGTGAATTTCCACGCGATAAGCCACTTTGTTGAGCTTTGTGGCCAAATTGCATCTGAAAAATAAATTAAATTGAATTTGTATCTATCTATTTTTACCTTTTCTAAACTTTGCACGCATATGGCGTTGCACTGTTTGTTGTTGTAACGTCCTGACCCCCGTGCCCCCTACTGGACATCTGTAAAAAAAAGAGCTTCATAGCTCATCGGATTCCTCCCGTATAACTATTCTGATTATATATTTTTTTACACGAGCGTTCTCCGGCTTACGACGGTCCACATTCTATGACGTTTATGTAACGCCACCGTAGACCGATTAACGACGCCGACACTCGATTAACGAAGCAGACATTCGATTTACGACGCGTCTTCCAACACGACTCCCAACGCGTCTGAACAGCGTCGGCCCGGATTCCGAAATGAATTGGCGTGGAGCTTTTGTAATTCGCGAACGTTTTTTTGGATTTTTTTAAACCTCTTTTTTTCCTTCTATGGCCGATAAAAGGATGAAAAAACACACATCGGCAAGCAGTGTTCCTACCGTCTGTGGAAAAATAGGATCCGATTTACGATCCGCGACGGGGGTTTCCAGGAACGACGCGTTGCGTCGTCGTAAAAGCAGCGGACCGCCTGCACACGTGAGCGTATGGCTGTAAGTGGGCACAGTAGGGGGGGCACAGGTGGTGGTGCATCAGCCAGTCATCTCGGTCAGTCGACCCGTGGCACCTGCTGGCTCTGCCCGGTGACCTCCTGCCGACGGGCGTTCGACCACTTCACGTGGCCTCAACGTGTACCTAGCCTGGCACTAGCGCCGTGGTGTCTGTCTGTGTGTAAATGACTTCCTTCAGCAGTGGCTTGAACATGACTGATGAAGTTGACGATGATGACGATGATGATTATTCTTTTTATTTGCATCTTGAGCTACGGACTTTCTTCGGAGCCTCCGGTTCCACGCCACATTATTCCGTTGGAGTCATATTTCTGTTTAATGGAGAACGTGACGAGTTCCCTTTTCCATATGTCCTTGTGCACCACTGGCAAGGGCCTCCCTTTTTTTATTTCATTTATCATGCACATAACAGCCTGTTCTTTCATGCAAACGCGTATTAATATTCACAACAACTTCCCCCAGTTGGCAGCTAAACAGCTCCGTTAATATAATAATAATACTTTTCACGGGATAATTTCCTCAGAAATCCTTCGCCGGAATTAAAACGAGCGCAAGGCGCAAATAAGCAACGCAGCTGTCAGGGTTATCTGCAGCAAGCATGGACTGACGTGGGCCATTTTACGAAGAGAGAGAGAGAAAAACACTTTTAAAAAGAAAGAAACTCATGTTTTAAATTACAGAAGAGACGATAAAATAGATCCGGTGAAACGCGTTAAACCCACTTAGTCGTTTTGTATCGCTGAAATAAAGGCGCAGCTCTGCAATTCCTCTGCTCACACCGCCGCCATCAGAATGGCCTCCACGCATCGAGGGAGATCTTTGGCCTACTCTTCCACACCGGCCATGGCCAGACGTCCTGGAAGAAGTGGGGGGGGGGGGGGGGCAGAGGATAGGAGAACGCACGACCCTGCCGATTGACCAACAGCAGCTACGCGCCCACACTGCTCGGTGAACAGGAGCGGTCGGGCAGGCGGGCGGGCGGGCGGTTTAAGAAACCTGCACTGGTGTTTCAAACGCCGTTCCGGGGAGATGGAGATGGAACCGGCAACCTCTAAGCTTTGGAGTCCGGCGTGAGAACCGTTACACTGCTGTGGCAGCAACCCGAATGGCGAATACGAGGTCTAAAAAAATTAACCCGTAAAAATTAAGTTTCTCACTATAAATCCTTTATATGCGTGTTCAATGGGCCACAACCCAGCCAACATTGGTCTTTGAAAAGGGCGGCTAGAGTCCTCTCGTCCTCTGGCTTGAGATGGCTGCCACCTATGGGTCAGATGATTGCCTGCCACCATTAAGCAATTGGTAATTAAATAAAAAAAAATTACCTAAAAAGTGTAACATTTTGGAAAAAAAATTTCACGAAAAGAAATTGTCACGCACAACGAGTCTGTGTGCAAAATGTCAGCTCGATTGGATCACGGGAAGTGGGTTAAAAAACGACCGAAAGATTTGCACGGTCGTAAGCGCGCAAGCAAGCAAGCAAGTGAACTTAATATAAAGGATTTAAAAACAAAGGATCCCCCGTATATCCTTAAGAGACCGTTGGGGCAAGTGCATTGAACGAGCACCTACGAAGGCGGGCACACGAGGGGGTCGGTGGACAGCGCCACGCCCGACCGCCTTTGTCTCCCAAGTGGCGATGTTTACACACCGCACCAGGTACTCATTTGAGGTCGAGTCGACCTAGGGGAGGCCCAGGGACCGGTTCAGATTATCGTCACTGGCGGTGTTGGCCGTGAGCGAGAAGCGAACTCGGGTCGCCGGGTTCGTAGCGCAGCGCCCTAACCGTTGCACGATCGCTCCCAATACACACACACAGTATATAACCCGGCGAAATATATAAACAATGCAAGATCAAATTAGAATCCGCAAATTAAAGCCCCGCGCGCGGTCCTTGGCCATCAGCACGGGGAGCTCGACACGGGGGGGGGGGAGCCAAATTGACACTAAATTACAAGGCACCTCCGTGAACCACCACGCTGCAGCTGCAGAGCAAATCGCATCGCCGGTCGTCGGGTCGCGCGCTGCAGAGTTCACGAATGGGAGTCGATGCTCTTTCGTCTCGCACGACGACGATCGGAACATGAGTGGAGAGCGGAGGGAATGAGCGACAGAACGAGCGAGAGAGAATTGCGTGTCATCCTTGCGCAGGGGCCATGCTAATCTTCTCTGTATCGTTCCAATTTTAGTATATGTACTGCCGGAGCGAGAGAGAGGGCGAACGAGAGAGTGAGCTAAAGGGGGGGTTACATAGAGCCTAGTTAAAAAAAAAACATTTTACGAAATGATGAACGAAACAAAGTGCCGAATACACCGAGCATCTTCTTGTTTCCACTGATCGTAAAAAAGAATTAAAGAGAGAGAGAGAGGGAGAGAGAGGGAGAGCGGAGGGAGAGAGAGGGAGAGAGAGAGGGAATGAAAATGAAAGGGGTAACAAACAAATCAAAAAAAAAATCACGTTTCAAACACGACGATGAGCGTTCACCAGCGCAAGCCAGTGATGCCCCCCCCCCCGCGGCGTTTGAGGCTAAACCCGATGGAGATGGGGGGGGGGGCTGCTCGCGTGTAAAGGAGCATCTGGTGGGGGGCACGCGTGAGTGTGGGGGGGGGGCGGAAAGATCCATCTGCCCCCGGCCCCCCTCCCAATATTTTTTTTTATTTTTCACAGAGCTTAAATATGTTTTTTTATAACATCACCATCATCATTAGCTATGGTCACTCCACTGCTGGATGAAGGGCTCCGCAATCCGCCCCCCCCCCCAACCTATCACGACCCTCTGCGACGTAGCTTCTCATCAGTCGATTTTCCTCGCCGCCTCTCTCCGTCGCAGCTGCTCTCAGTGCCAACGTAAATTGCATCCACTTGATCTTGATCACCGATGTAGCCCTTTCCGAAAACAGCAGGAGCGAGCGCTGTAAGTGAGCTCCTTGTTACGGCCGGCAGTGCGCTAAACCACGATGACATTTGCCGCTTGTGCCAGGCTAGGTGCACTCCGAGGCGATGTGAAGTGTCGAAGGCTCTCGCTGCCGGCATCAGCTCACGGGACAGACCCAGCTGGTGTTATGGGTTAATTGGCTGAGAAGACTGACTGATAGCACCACCTGCGCACCCCACAGTGCCAAGAGATACACAAAGACAAAGGTCCCCCGTGTAGCCTACACAGGCTGTCGGGGTAAGAGCAGGCCGCGACAATTCACTTGTCTCTCGAGTGCTGGTACTTACATACACCGCATCGGGTACTTGTTTTTGAGGCTGAGTCGACCTAGGTAAGGCCCAGGACCGGTTCAGATAAACACCACTGATTTAAGCCGTGGAATTAAACTCGGTACCGCCGGGTTCAAAGCTCAACGCACTAACCAACTACGCTACCGTTCCCCCCCAAAAAATACACAAACGAAACAATGATCCGCCGTATGTTACAGACTGTAGGGGCAAGTGCTGTTAGCGAGCACCTATGAAGGCCGGCACGACACACGAGGAGGTCGGTGGCCAGCACCACGCCCGGCCACCTTTGTCTCCCGAGTAGCGATGTTTACTACACACCGCACACACATTTCAGGCCGAGTAGACCTCGGGGAGACCCCACAACCCATTCAGACAATCGTCACCGGTGTTGTCCATGAGCGGGAATCGAACCCGGGTGGCCGAGTTCCCAGTGCAAGCGCCGTCGCTCCCCACGCGCACGCAGCCACGATAAGAACACCGAGATCGTGCAACTTTGTGTTCTCTGCGAACGCGAGGACAACCTTCCCATCAGCGCGCTTCTGCCATCACCCGGTACGATCTCTCCACACGCGGGGGAATTCGCGATAAGCCAAACTTTTCTCGCTTCGCAACCCTTGCTCTCCCCCCCCCCCCACCGTCAAAACGTCTTCAGAGGCAACCTTGTGCAAGACCGCGTAAATATATGCGCAGGGTATATATATACACACGCGTACAATTTCTTTCCGCTCACCCCTGACAGTCGGCGGTAAATTGAATTATATTTCCAAGGCAGGCGCAACTCCACGGGGCCACTGAAAAGTTAATTTCCGAGCGCCGAATATTACAATTTCTATTTATTATTTATCGCGCAGCCTGTCTTGAAATTGCATCGCCGTGTTTACGCCGTCACTCGAGGAACAAACACCCAATTGCCCCAGCTTAGGCGCCGTAATATTACGCGTCACGCTCTCGAATCGCTGATTTAAGGTCAAATGCGCAGCCCTGCAATTGCCTGCTCACCCCCCCCCCCTGCTGGAGGAAGGGCCTCCGCTAGAGGGAGCTGTGGAGAAGCCCCTCCCCAGATGGTGTTTGGCCTACTCTTCCACGCTGGGCAGACGTCTTTGAAGACGTGGAAATGCCCGCACTTTACCCCACCTTACGTGACCTGCTGGACATGGTGTACCCACTTATTGAAACTATGAAAACTATAAACAATTTCCTTTTTACCAGGTAAGCGACTTGGCCACAAATGATAGCTCCTAATGAAGTGGCTTGTAATGTTGACATTTATAGCAGCCAAATACTCGAGACGGAATGTTGGTCATAAATGTGGAGGGAACAAACCGGAGGGCCCTAAGAAACATCCTCGCAACCACAAGGAAAGAAACACGCACACTCCAAATATACAGATGTCAGAGTCTAGATCGAACTCACAACCTCCTGCATACCAGGCGAGGTAGTTAACATCTCCTAGCCACCGTGTTGATGGTAATGATGATTACAGAGACACGCAAACTCCAAATATATAAGTGTCAGGGTCGGGATTAAAACTCACGACCTCCTGCATACCAGGCGAGGTAGTTAACATCTAGCCACCGTGATGATGATGATGATGATTACAGAGACACGCAAACTCCAAATATATAAGTGTCAGGGTCGGGATAAAAACTCACAACCTCCTGCATACCAGGCGAGGTAGTTAACATCTAGCCACCGTGATGATGATGATGATGATTACAGAGACACGCAAACTCCAAATATATAAGTGTCAGGGTCGGGATAAAAACTCACAACCTCCTGCATACCAGGCGAGGTAGTTAACATCTCCTAGCCACCGTGCTGATGGTGATTACAGAGACACGCACACTCCAAATATACAGCAGGTGTCAGGGTCTGGATCGAACTCACAACCTCCTGCATACCAGGCGAGGTAGTTAACATCTCACCGTTGTTTCAACTGTCACGCCTGAACCCGGAAATCAACTGCGCTGTAGAAAACCTGAATGTATAATTACGGTATGATTATAATCCGGGGAGCTCTGCATCGCGATTCCAGCGTGCGAAACGTTACACCACAGTGGCGCCGCCCTGAATGACTAATACTGGAGCTTCATATCGCGTCTTTTTTTTTTAATCCAGAGATGTTCATTAATATGCTGATTTGTCGTTGCACATATTGGTGTTAAGTAAAAACAAGTGCACCGTAGTTTGCGATACAGAACATCAGAGAGAGAGAGAGATCAACGCGGGTAATTTGCGGAAATGTTGCTGTTGCTCATTAATCCTGCCCAAGGCCTTGGAATTATTAATTTATTTCTCCTGCAGCGGATTTTTGGAAGTGAGAATTATATCCAGAGCCCTGTGTCTTATCTGCCACTGTGGTACGCTCTTGAAATTTTAAACATCAACAATTTACAGTTTACCATCATGATTAATATACAGCAGTGCCGAATGAATGCCTCCGCGCCGTGGAGGTAAAGCGTTTGTTCGACCGTGCCGGTGAGTGCAGATTTGTGAAAGGGGGGGGGGGGCAAAGGGCAGCATGGCCGGACCTGAATCCCATACACCACTCGCCACTGACATTAGTCGTGGCTGGGAATTGAACCCGGGTCGCCGGGCTAATCGGCGCAAGTGCGTAAACAGGCGCTCCGCCTATTATTCGTCGTCGACGAACTTGTTATCCATCGGAATTATCATTGGCCTTTTGCCATTTATAATAAAAAATAATATTGCTGACACCTCTTTGTCAAGGCACACCGGTTGCACGGCGTGCGTGCTACCGGGGGGCAGTGATTCAAGTTCAAGTTCATTTATTAGGTATAGCCCTGTGAGCCATTCGGCTCTTGAATCGGGTGCAACCGCAACAAACAAAAAACTAAAACATGAACAAAAAACATCTTAAAGTGAATATGTGACTGAGTGCAAACAGAAAATCCAAGAAAAGACAGCAAAATATTGCAGAAAAAAATCACCGTACACCAACGCTGTGTGCAAAAATCCCAATGGGATGCAAGTCAAACAACAACAACAACCACAAGACATTCTAGATTTGAAGCTTTCGTGACTGCAAGGATTCATATTCTTAGGTTTTTTCAGTAAAGTTACGTAGGTAAAAAATTTATAAAAGTAAAAAAAAAATATTTTATTTTACTTTTATTAATTTTAATTTTTTACCTACGTGACTTTACCGAAAAAACCTAAGAATATGAACCACAAGACAACTTAGATTAGGGCCATCAGTCTAACTCTGTACCGCGGGCTCGCGCCACGCCGGTCAGGGCGACTCCGTGAACGTCGTGAGGGTGCCCCAAAGGAACCGATTGCGATATCCCTCGCCGCTCACCGCAACCATAATGGCCAGGAATCGAACTTAGCCCCACGTGGTTCGTAGCCGCAGCCCGTCATTGACCCGTGCCGCCACGCCCGCGCACTTTCATCGAGCACAAAAATAGAAATGAAATATTTCAATTTTTCGATTTAAAGCTTTCATTCAGACACTGTCTCCCCCACAGACCTGGTCTTCACCTGAGGACGGCTGCTTGCGTTGTGGCCGAAACGTCGTGAGAATTATTTAATAATGTTTTATTTTTATGATTTTATTATTTCCCTTCTACGTGACTTTACCGAAAGAACCAAGAAGAGAGAAATATTTAAACATTTTTATTATTATTATTTTGAACACAAAAAATACCACCTTACTGAAGCATTACACTCTCACTGAATCTGAAAAGGCTGCACAGATGATACAAAAATACAAGGCAGAGGGAAAAAAAAATAAGGTCAGACGCTTGATTACTTTGTCAAGGTGACTTAGGACAAAGTGACGGGTTTGTGCCTTCAGGGATTTTCCATTTGCAGTTCACGCCAAAAAAATAAACATTCCTCTCGCTCTATCTTCTCGCCTGGTGGTGAGTGAAGCGGCATCTCACCGGTGGTGAGGGAAATTGCGTCTCACCGTTGGTGAGGGCGCACAAGAAAAAATTAACCCGTAAAAACAAAGTTTTTCACTATAAATCCTTTATATGCGTGGCGGCTAGAGTCCTCTCGTCCTCTGGCTTGAGATGGCTGCCACCTATGGGTCAGATGATTGTCTGGCAGCATTAAACAATTGGTAATTCAATATTTTTAAAAAAATTCCCTAAAAAGTGTAAAATTTTGGAAAAATTTTTTCACGAAAATGCATTGTCACGCACAACGAGTCTGTGTGCAAAATGTCAGCTCGATTGGATCACGGGAAGTGGGTTAAAAAACGACCGAAAGATTTGCACGGTCCTAAGCAAGCAAGCGAACTTAATATAAAGGATTTAAAAAAATCGACCGATCGACCGATTCGCCATCGACTTCTAAAATACGACGGCCACGCCGCTCGCACCGACGGTGAGAGGCCTTCACGCAGCAGTGACCGAGGAAAGTGGCACGGCGCCACCCAAGGCCTACAGAGGCCCTTGGTCACCAGGCCCCCACTCTAGACCGTGGCCATTGCTCCTTTGCTTCTGGCCGCTCTCACTTTCTGTTTCTGTCTTTCCAACTTTTTTCTTGTCACTCTATTTTTCTCTCTTTTTACATCTCATTCCTAAAATTCTCCCCTTAGCTTTCTCTTTTTTATCTACATATTTTCCTGTGTCTCTCGATTTTTTTTTTCTCCACAATTTAGCCGACTTCATAACTATACTCTTAGGTTTTTTCGGTAAAGTCACGTAGGTAAAAAAGAAAATTTTAAAAAGTAAAATAAAAATCACGACGTTTCGGAGGCAACACAAGCTTCCGTCTTCAGGTGGAACCGTCACAGCACGATTGCTGTATCGATTGCTGTATCTTACTTTATACAGCTATCGTGTTGTGACGGTTCCACCTGAAGACGGAAGCTTGTGTTTCCCCCCGAAACGTCGTGATTTTAATTTTACTTTTATTAATTTTAATTTTATTTTTTACCCACGTGACTTTACCGAAAAAAACTAAGAGTATGAATCCTTGCAGTCACGAAAGCTTCAAATCTAGGACTTCATAACTGTCCATTGAGATTTGATAACCATTTGATGGCGTCTGTGGTTTGCCCGATGGATTCCATTCGTAACCAGGCCTGGACCCAGATGAGCTTCCCGGATCACCAGGAGACTCGGCACGCGCATTGCGTGATTTGGCCGAGGTTGAAAACGCGGCAGACCTTTCGATAGAAAACGACCCTTCGACACGCGGCGGGGCGACAGCGCAACTCGGGCACGCGTTCCGAGAAACGATAACAATAGACATTCAAATGCGAGAGCAGAAAAATACAACTTCGTGATTAACCCCAATTATGCAAATGCACTTCATATTTTGCACTTCAAACACCGTGGATTGCCTCTGCACTTCACTCGACCCCCAAGCCTCAGCCCACGGGGAGCTGGATTGCAACATTTAAACGCCTCGCGTATTAGTGGCCCTGGGATGGAGCGGTGGCGCAGTGGTTAGCGCCCACTGCACGATGAACAAACCAACCTCGCTTCATTCAGACGCTGTCTCCCCGACAGACCTGGTCTTCACCTGAGGACGGCTGCTTGCGTTGTGGCCGAAACGTCATGAGAATTATTTTATTATGTTTTATTTTTATTATTTTATTATTTCCCTTCTACGTGACTTTACCGAAAGAACCAAGAAGATGAACCTCGCTTCAATACCCGGCCACGGCGAACGCCGGTGGCCGAGCGATTTCTGAACGGGTTTCCGCCCTCCCCTCCGCTCCCTCACCACGCCGTCGATGCGGGTTGGCGAAGTATGGTCAAACAAGCCCCCCCCCCCTGCCCCCCACGATCGACGTGGTGCGGTGGGAGGCTTTCACGCAGCAGTGGATTAATGAAGAGCTCGACATCATACTTGTATTCTCTTTGGCTGCTTTGGCTGCTGTGGGTTTTATGGCAACAGCTCTTGTACGCCTCAGATCAATAACACTGGTCAACACACTTTTTCTGGCATAAGGTTTTCCAACGGTTTTAAGGTAATTTTGGGGTGCTGATTCCAAATCTGGCATCAGTTTTTGTCTATCACATCAGGTTTTTGAGATATCAAATATTGCATTTTCAATAAAAACTGCAGAAGAAAGATATTAAATAAATGTGGATATCTACATAAAATGATATTATAAACACACTATCCTAAAAATACAGCACCATATTTTAACACTAAAGCAGTCACTGACTCGCAACAACTTGCAATCATAAGTGACAGAGTTAATTTCGGGTAAAATCAATGAAAATGGGGTATGCCGATAGCATAAACATGAGATGTGATAGAGAAAATCTGAGATCAGATTTGGAATCAGCACCCTGAAATGAGTCTAAAAAAGCTGCAAAAGTCCAGGCCAGAAAAAACTTTTTTTTTTTGTTGACCAGTGTAATGAACTATCGTCATCAGCTTGGGGAGGCCTTCATCCAGCAGTGGAATAATCATGGCTGACGGTGGTGCTGTTCCCCCCCCCCCCCCCCCCCCCCCACTGTGGCGTCGGGTCAACAAGCCGGCTGCTGCGATGCTACGAGGCCGCTGGGTCGCACATACCCCTTGACCCCGTGACCTTCGCACTCAACCTAACGCACCGACCCCAATCTATCGTGGGCCTCGAAAACCGCCGGGAGCCCGTATCCATGACGACGATAAACGTGGCTTGACGGCCGTAATTAATTAGGGCGCTGCAAGTGCGCAAAGAAGTGTGGAGAGGTGCATGCCGGGAGTTGCCCTGACAGACAGAGAGAGGAGAGCACTTTGGCGAGGAATCGCACGCCCCTTAAGATGGATATTATTTTTATTAATTTGTATTTCATTTTTTTACCTACGTGACTTTACCGAAAAAACTAAGAGTATGGATATTGACCGTTCAGGAAAATGAAGTTGTGCTTAGGCAGGAAACGTGGATAGAAGGGTTTATGACCAGATGTGGCGAGATGTTAGCTACCTCGCCTGGTATGCAGGAGGTCGTGGGTTCAATCCCAACCCTGACGCCTGCTGCTGTATATTTGGAGTTTGTGTGTCTCTCTCATCATCATCACGGTGGCTAGGAGATGTTAGCTACCTCGCCTGGTACGCAGGAGGTCGTGGGTTCAATCCCAACTCTGACGCCTGCTGCTGTATATTTGGAGTTTGCGTGTCTCTCTCCCAGTGGCCGCGTGGATTTTTCTTCAGGTCCTCCGGTTTTTTCCCTCCACGTTTAGAATCGACGTGAATTTCGAGTATTTGGCTGCTACACGTTTCCACGTGATAAGCCACTTGGTTGGGCTACCATTTGTGGCCAATTCGCTTAAAAATGAAGAGAGATATAGGGCAGTGAGGCCTTACCTGGTAAAATAAAATAAAAACTTTAGTTTAGAGGTGACCCGGTGGCTCAGAGGTCCGAGTGTTGAGTCAGCACAGTGGAGATCCTTGCGCTGAGTCGAGAGAAGTCACCCCCGTGGTCAAACCGCTTCTGAAGCGCACTGAGCAATGGTTTCCGCACGGTCACCAATGACTGCACACAGAACAACAAGAAAAACCACGACATTCACTTTGGGTTTAACGTGATGTTTTCAATTACATCTCTGAGACGTAATATTTTGGGTTTTTTGTTTTATTGACATGCGACAAAAGCTCCGTTGCAAGGGGAACTTACAGGTTAGCCTCAAGAGTGGCGATCGAGACGGCCCCCAGAACTAGTTCTGTGACGTCTAGTTCCAGGGGCGATCCTTTGGCACAGGGTGACTCACCGTCTCTCGCTGCAGAGAAAAAAATCTAAAATACATTTTTCGATTTAAAGCTTTCGTGACTGCAGGGATTCATCTTTTTGGTTCTTTCGGTAAAGTCACGTAGAAGGGGAATAATAAAATATTTTGATATTATATTACTTTATAATGTTTTATTTTTATTATTTTATTATTTCCCTTCTACGTGACTTTACCGAAAGAACCAAGAAGACAAATACATTTTATCGGTGCCGAGGCTCCCACAAGGGCCATGCGGGAGGGCGTGTGCCACGGTTTGCCGCCGGCTATCGTAGCGTGCGGTCGTGTCGCTGCGGTTCTCTGCGGTGAGTAGCAATGTCTTTAGAAACAAGTTCTCTTCGACGACTCTCGAAATTAATTTTTCTATTTAAAGCTTTCGTGACTGCAGGGATTCATCTTCTTGGTTCTTTCGGTAAAGTCACGTAGAATGGAAATAATAAAATAAAAACATAATAAAATAATTCTCACGACGTTTCGGCCATAACACAAGCAGCCGAAGAACAGGTCTGTCGAGAAGACAGACTCTGTCTTCTCGACAGACCTGTTCTTCACCTGAGGACGGCTGCTTGCGTTGTGGCCGAAACGTCGTGAGAATTATTTTATTATGTCTTAATTTTATTATTTTATTATTTCCATTCTATGCCTCGAAATGAAATTAACGCTAGATCCGCTTGCACGTTCCGAGATGCAGCGGCGGACCGGACGACCCGCCCTGCAACTTGCAGACGTCTCGGAACGGGAACGGGTTTAAAGGCATCAAGCTAATTAGCGCCGATGAGTTGTTGGGTCATCCTGGAACTCCGCACCCCGCCACTCAGCAATATAAATGCGTAGCCCCGCAAACAGTTGACCGGCAGGCCGTAAGTGGTGGGGTAAAATGTGGGTGCTCACACCTCTTCAAAGATATCTTGCCAGCGTGGAGGAGCAGGCCACAAATACCCCCTCTCACCTCTGCCCGATGGTGGGAGGAGGCTCTTTCTCGAGTTTCCCGTCGTAGATGCGCTTCTACTGCGGGCACTTGCAGTGCTGCGCCTGTGCCTCTTTGGTACGATTATTTTTTGTTAATTTCAGCATTTAACAACAACAACAAAAAACCCCTCTTAAGTTCACGACAACATGGGAGAAGAAGCGGGTTTGCCGCAGAAGGCGCTCACGACATCTCATACGAGAGATACGATCAGAAGCCGCGATGCACTTGGGGGATAGTGGCCGTTTTCCTCAAACCCAAACCAAGTACAGCAGCACCTGCGATGATTAAATAAGAAACGTCACGGCGCATTAAGTGCGTGCCGGGAGTGCATGGCGGCGGTTAATTCAGTTGTCCGTATCTCTTAAATAAATACGGCGTTAAGTGGAGCTTGGGAAAAAAGAAGAGTTGCGTGCTAAACATACCGTAAAACGTGATGGAATGTAGCCGTAAGGGCAGCTAAAGTCACGCGGTTACAAAACTAAAAAAATGGGTCAGTTGTGGAATGGACTTCGTGTCGTGACACCGGACGAAAAATGTACCGGGAAATCCCACGGCGCTGTGTGTGTGTGCGTGTGTGTGTGCGTGTGTCCGTGTTCACAACAACGAGCGGAGCGCCGGGTGGCTAAAGCACAGCAAGTTGGCACAGTAGAGGGCACAGGTGGTGCATCAGCCAGTCATCTCGGTCATCTCAGTCAGTCGACCCGTGGCACCTGGGTCTGCCCCGTGACCTCCTGCCAGCGGGCGTTCGACACTTCACATGGCCTCAAGGTGCACATGGCCTGGCACAAGCGTCGTGGTGACGTCACCGACACTGAGTGGCGAATGGCGGTTGTTGTTGTGTGCGTGTGTGTGTGTGCGTGTGCGTGCGTGTGTGCGCGTGTGTGCGTGCGTGTGTCTGTCTGCGGTTGTGTAGCGGTTAGCGCGCTGCGCTACGAACCCGGCGACCCGAGTTCGGTTCCCACTCACGGCCACCAACACCAGTAACGATTATCTGAACTGGTTCTGAGCCTCCCCTAGGTCGACTCAGCCTCAAATTAGTACCTGTTGCGGTGCGTAAACATCGTCACTGCGGAGACAAAGGCGGCCGGGCGTGGTGCTGTCCACCGGCCCCTTCGCGTGCCGTTCCGGCCTTCATAGGTGCTCGCTAACAGCACTTGTCCCAACAGTCTGTTACAGGCTATACGGGGGATTTTTTATCTTTGTGTGCATGTGTGTCAGAGGACGGCTGTGGCAGAGGTCTTCCCGGTTTGACCTGCATGCTGCAGGGGGAGACCCTTGCCCAAACACTCTGCTATGAGATTGTTCGTCGCACGATTCTTCTTGTTTTTTCTTTCATGCCCAAGAGCTAGAATTTAGCCAAATCAGTTGCAAAGAAGTTCAAAGCGATGTCCTTCTCCCAATCAACATTGAGACATTCGGAATCAGAATCCTGATTCATCCTGGAGGATTCCGATGAGCTATGAAGCTCTATTTCACAGATGTCCAGATCGGCAGTGGTGCTCCTGCTTCCAGCCCTGTAGAGGCAGAGGTGAAAATTTCCACATTCCTATAGCGTGGTGGGAGAGCGGGGGATGGGGGAGTCTATCGAATGGACGACTATTGTTGACTTCCCCACAAAGCGGTTCTCATGTTATCGACGCCGAAGAGATGATGGGTCGAGTCAACTTACGAACCAGGATTTTAATTGGCAAACTTTCCGATTGCCAGGCCCGCTGCCGAGCCAGCTGGCCGGATTAAACCCAAATCGTCGTGCTGGCTTTTTGTGTGCGTGCACGCGCGTGTGTGTTCAGTCATCGGTGGCCACGCTGGGACCATCAGCTCGTCGCTCGACGAGAGAGAGAGTCCGGTTTTAATCACGGACGGCACAAACTTGGACTCAAACCCAGGATGTCGGCGGTGCCAGCTCGACGCTTCTGATCTCTGAGCCAACCCCAGCCATTCAATTCCCCGCTCCCCCATTAAAAATTAGTGGCCCTATTTTTAAAAGAGGGTGGGTGGTTTTTATTCGCCCGAGACCTTGACGCAGAGGTCGCAAACGGGTTTTGATTCCTTACCCGTACCCGTACCCGGCCGCACCAGGGTCGAAAAAGGGTACCCGTACCCTACCCGATACCCGGCTACCCGTACCGGGCCGGGTATCGGGTAGGGTACGGGTATGGGTACCCGATTGCGACCTCTGGAATGAAGCCATGTTGCAGGCGCGGGTGGGTTGATTCTAGGAACTTGAATTGTGAGAAGAGACAAGACGTTGGGAAATGAGTGACAAACGGTGACTCACCAGTGTCTCATGGCCTACCCGTACCCGGCCGCACCAGGGTCGCAAACGGGTACCCGTACCCGGCCGGGTACGGGTAGCCGGGTATCGGGTGGGGTACGGGTATCGGGTACCCGATTGCGACCTCTGCTTGCCGCACGGCAGTTCGACACCAGCTTGCTTACTTACTGACAGGGCACGCGGCGGTCTCTACCGGCCGGGTTACCACAGCGAGCCGGTCTTCGCGAACGCCAGAGGATACCCCCGTGGCATCGTTCGCAAAGCGGGAGACCATTTTGCGCGTCCGTGCCGTCGATCACGAGTTTGCCTCGACTGTGGCCCCCGCACGAAGGTCGCAAGAAATCAAGCGAATGCAGGCGGACGTTCGCCCTCGTGCCATATTACATTGCAAATCCCTCTCCGTGCAAAAGTCAACTTCTCAATTACCCGAGGTGATGGGAGGGTAAGGGATTGCTCGCATTGAAACTAAACAACACGGACAATGCAGGAGACGCGTGTAACCGAGGCTACAGAAGCGTGTTTATCGTTTAACCTTGGTCGACCGGGCGTGCAGCGGGCCCAAAATGGATCGTCTGTTATTCACTGCTTGTCAAAGAATCGGCTTTTTTTTAGCCTCCCTTTGAGTCACCGTCCCTCGACGAGTGAGGAGCGGCCACCGATTAAAACCGGGTGGCCGTCAACAAAAATATTTCATTTCATTTTTCGCGAGCGTGGTTAATCCTGCCAACGGATAAATATAATGAAGATTCCAAATTAGTTCCTGTCGGGGTTAGATCGGCGTGAAGGTACGATGTCGTTTTTTAATCGCGACCCTCCACTATCTGCGAGACCCTTTTCGCCGGTAGCAAGATGATGAAAATAATAATCGGTTTTGCACTTTCTGGCAATAATACAGGCGGTGTTAAGCTGTAACTGCTCAACCCGGGCTCTTAATGCTTTGAAATTCGCATTTTGGCGTCGTTCTCTGGTCTAACGCTGGTGCAGAGGCAAGGTGATAAGAGGCCGTCCATAAATGACGTCACGCGATTTTGGACGATTTTTGACCCCCCCCCCCTCGTCACACGGCGTCACAACAAGTCAGATCCCCCCCTCAAATGTGACGTCACAAAGCTCTGCCCCCCCCCCCAAAACCATATTTCCATTTTGAAGCGAATTATTTTTACAAGGCCCTCCACCACGTGACAGAGCGAATGAAATCAAGTTGTCACGAGGGACAATTGTGCCCTAATTGGTTTGGTTTTTCATCAAAACTGCTTTTTGTGTTTAGTTTGTTGTCCTTCCCCCGCACCTTCGATTAGGACGGTTGGCTATGTACAGTGTGAAAGAAGTTTAACATACATACATACATATCAATATATACAAAGGAAAGTTGGGAATGAAGTCAAATATTGACAATTTTTTATACTTTGACGTTATCCCTCTACGAGAATCTGACCCAAACAGAAAGTCATTGGGTGAATTATAATATTAGCTGCGAGAGGCGACGTATGAAATGGATAATCAATAGTCAACCGTATCCCCATCCCTTCTTATATCAATAATTTAAATAATAATTAATACAATCAAAAAAAAAACCCGTACAATACTTTATTCAAACGGGTCCGTTATATATATAAACTAAACTTTCTTTTCCACTTGTCCAAACGTGTGTGTCCATGCGACAATGGCATCCGATAGCGCCTACCAAATCACTTGGGACGTGGGATAATTTTTCACGACGCAACGCCGTACAATTACTCTACCCAGGAAACAAAGGCCGTTCATACTTCTCTGCCTATATCCATCTCAATAGGCTAATAAATCACAGAGTTAGTGGAAACAGTCACAAGAGTTTAACTTTTATTTTAATTTGCCAAAAAAATTCCAATTCCCCTCCCCCCCGCATGGAGGAGTGGACAATTGTAAGCAGCTAGAAAGTGACAAACGTCACCAACTTGAACGAGCGTTCATGCCTCGCGTTCAAGTCTTTTAGTTCTCCGCTTATTAACTTGATGATCATGACAGTGCACTGACGGTTGCGGTAAACCTGCGTAACATAATTTGTGACATTAATGGGGATTCACTATATTACCAGTGGCAAAATATAGTGATAGGTTTTTACCCTTTCAACTGGTACAAAAACTGACACCTTTATACAAGGCATCATGTTTGCAATAACCACAACACAAGCAGTCAAAATGTATAAAGGTGTCAGTTTTTGTACCAGTTGAAAGGGTAAAAACCTATTACTATATTTTGCCACTGGTGAAGGAGGTCTCATAGTGTAAATGCTTTACCCCGAGCTCTCAATACTCTGATAGTGCGCTGTTTTTGAGTTCTACGCCTTTTGGTGTCATCTGGTCCAACACCAATGGAGACTAGGCTCTAAGAAAAGCTGTCTTGGGTGTGGACCAATCAACTTCAAGGACAGTGCATATCATTATCATTATCAGAGTTGTTTATTTTTGTTTGCATTTTGACTGCTTGTGTTGTGGTTATTGCAAACATGATGCCTTGTATAAAGGTGTCAGTTTTTGTACAAGTTGAAAGGGTAAAAACCTATTACTTTACTATTAATGGGGATTGTTTGACCATATTTCACCATGCTGGTCACTGAAGGGGTGGGGGGGTCGACGGGGGGACCCCCGCGTAGCCTGTAACAGGCTGTAGGGGCAAGTGCTGTTAGCGAGCACCTATGAAGGCCGGCACGGCACACGAGGGGGCCGGTGGACAGCACCACGCCCGACCGCCTTTGTCTCCCCAGTGGCGATGTTTCCACACCGCGCCAGGCACCGACGACAAATATTTTTAATTGCCACGCGCCCATTGCACGAGGAAGGATTGCCGTACATACTTGGCGACGCGACATCAAAGTGGGAGGCAAAGGGAGAGAGGAGGGGGGGGGTGGCGAGACAGGGAAGAAGGGGTGGGGGGAGATAAATGCGGCCAGGATTAAAGTATGAAAAATAAGATTTGTTTTTTTACCCTTTCAAGCAATAAAACCGATGTTAAGGTGTTCAAACACCAAATAAATACCGTTTTTCAAGGAATCGAGTCTGCATTAACCACATGCACTTGTGGAAAAACACGAAAACAAAACCTGCTCTGATAATGTGATGCATCGTCTTTGTCCACAGAGAAAGCCGTCTCTGGTGTACGACAATCCGTTTCAAAAACAATGCATCATTTATTATCAGAGCCTGTTTGTTCGCTTGGTTTTTTTGTTTTACCACGAGTACGTGCGCTTAATGCAGACTCGATTCCTCGCGAAAGCGATATATTTGGTTGTTTGAACATCTTAGCACCTCGGGTTTGATTTCAAGAAAGGGTTAAAGCCTCTCCTTATTTTAGAGAGCAGAAAGGAGAAGATCGAGGAGTGAGTAAACTCTGCTCTGAACACACGCAGAGACGGAGAGAGAGAGAGCTCATTATCACGGTGGCGTGTGCCCTGCCTGCATCGTCGCTGCGACGAGCTGATCGGACGAGGCAGACGACGCTGATTAACAAAATAAAAGAGTCAAAGTGGATTCGTGCTGCAACGGGCCCCATTCACAGCCGCGAGCCGGCGGTGGAAATTCCACATTCACACGGCGAGGGCGAGTCCATCCGTCGGACAACCGACTGTTGACGTTGCCACAAAGTGTTACTTATTTTATCGACTGTCCCCCCCCCCACCGTTCTTGTGGGATGATAGGTCGAGTCAACAACCCCAGCCAGGATTTGAACCCACCGATTGCGAGCCGCTCGCTGATGCCCTCAGCTGCCGATGATGACAATGACGACTTTGAGGATGCATTAACACTATGAGACATCTCCTTTACCAGTGGCAAAATATAGTAGTAGGTTTTTACCCTTTAAACTGGTACAAAACTGACACCTTTATACAAGGCATCATGTTTGCAAACAAAAAGAAACAATTCTGATAATGGTAATGATGCACTGTGCATATCATTACCATTATCAGAGTTGTTTCTTTTTGTTTGCATTTTGACTGCTTGTGTTGCGGTTATTGCAAACATGATGCCTTGTATAAAGGTGTCAGTTTTGTACCAGTTTAAAGGGTAAAAACCTACTACGATGCATTCACGGTTTACCTGAAATATAAGTGCTATGAATAAGGGCCAATGCCTGAAACGTCGGCTATTATACATACATATATTTTACTCCCCTTTTAAGGCCACACACATTGTTGTTGAGGAGTGTGTGGAGTTTGTTGCTATCTGCGTTTGTTCACCACCGCCAAAGCGACAGCGGCATCGGCAGCGCCCAATGATCTGTCCACCTCGACCTTTGCGTGTTCTTGTCACGTGGTTGCACGACCCGTGCACACGGATCCCACGATTCATTGTGAGACACTCCGTAGGCACACGGGACAGTTGGCACACCGTGGCGAGATGTTAACGACCTCGCCTGGTATACAAGATAGGCCTCGGCAAGGTAAGGTAAAAGGTAAAAACAACGAGCTTACCTTTACCCTACCTTTTACCTTACCACAATACAGTCACTCTACCCTTACCTTTTACCCTTTAGCAAGGTAAGGTAAAAGGTCAAAAGCAACGAGCCTACCTTTTACCCTACCTTTTACCCTTACCCCATACAAATTACCCGATTACAGGGTAATTACTGGGGTACTACACAGGAACAAGGTTCATAACGGTAAATGCTAGGTAGAGCGCTTCATTCATATGTAGTGCCATAGATGGGCCACACTTACCGGCAGTGGTGGACAGGGTCCATCTGCAGGTACCTCGGACCCCCAGGGGAGGGGCCACTGTGCCAGCCCAAGAGGGGAGGGACTGCTGGGGGCTCTAGGATCCCAGACAGCTAAGCACCTTGGCGCCACCAAGGGGGGCTGTGGGGTATCTGGGAGCCCACACAACCCCACCCCTCGATGGGCAAGAGGGCTAAAAGGGCAGCTCCCTGGCCGATCGAGGCCAGTCGCAGCTCAAGACCCAAGACCAGCCAGCTTAGGACCCTGGACCCCCTCGTCCCGCTTGTCCTTGTAAGGGCCGGGACGCTGTGCGGGCCAGTGGTGGGACTCTGGGACTCCCGGCTCTACGTCCTTGTAAGGGCGAGTTCCGAGGAAGCCAGAGTCTAGACCCGCACCTTGGCTGGGTCGGGTCAGGTAGCCTCCCCTAGGGTAGTTGTAGCCGGAGGACCCCAGAGCGTAGCCAGAGTGGAGCGCGAGTGTAGAGGTTAGCGCTACGCTGCGCTACGATCACGGAGATCCGGCGTTTGATTCCCGCTCACGGACAACGACCGGTGACGATTATCTGAACCGGTCCTGGGCCTCCCCTAGGTCGACTCAGTCTCAAATTAGTACCTGGTGCGGTGTGTAAACATCCCCACTTGGGAGACAAAGGCGGCCGGGCGTGTTTGCTGGCCACCCAACCCCTCGTGTGCCGTGCCGGTCTTCATAGGTGCTCGCTAACAGCACTTGCCCCTACAGTCTGTTAGCGGCTATACGGGGGATCTTTGTGGTAGGGGATGAGGAATTATTCATTCAGCAGTAGATAGACCATCATTAACCCTCTGCGCAGGCCCTTTCATTCCGCGCAACATTCGCCTATTATATTTCTTTGTTAAAAAATAAAGTCAACGTCAGTGCCAGTGTACTGATAAACGTAATTAGTATTGTGTATGTTCCTTTACACCACTGGCAATAGGAGTGGCTCGCTTTTTTTTACATGAAAAAAAAATATCAAATAAATGTTTTTATCGTACGATTAACAGCCTGTCCTTTCGGATAAACACGCGTTAATATTCGCAACAAATCATCGGCGAAAGAGCGCCCGTCGGTAACACCACGCCACGCTCAGCCGGGTAAATCTCCCTCGCCGACGCCGCACGAGTTGCCAAACTCGGCACGCGCACGGCCTCTATCGCCTCGAGCTGGTGGAGCTGTCGGTGTGCCAGACAAGAGCCCGGGCACACCACATCCAGTATGCCTCAAGCACCACACCACCCGGCCGTAGTCGTCTCTGATGTTGTACGCAACCGTACAGGGATTTTGAGGCTGAGTGGACCCTACTTGCTGGGGTTGGGGGGGGGGGGTTGGAGGCCAAGAATCGGTTCAGACATCGCTCGCCACTGATGTTGGCCGTGTTGAGGAATCCCCTGGGTTTGTAGCGCAGAGCGCTACCCCCCCCCCCCCGACCTTCCCTCCCAAAGACAAAGGTCCCACTATAGCCTTTGGCAGGCTGTTGGGCAAGTGCTGTAAACGAGCGCCTATGAAGGGCAAGGGCTGCGCCACGGCTCCCCGTCACGGCCGTGCGCAGAGACAAAGATCCCCACGCCGAGCAGACCCCTTCGCAGACCGTCGGGGCAAGTTGTGTTCGCGAGCGCCTATTACGATGTCGGGCAGTGCGCTGAACAACTGCTGCACCGCCACTTGCACCCGACCAGCAATGCGGCTCGCGCGGCACGCGGCACGCAGACTCGCGCAGCGCGCGGTGCGTCGTTGCCAAGAATAATGTTTTCAATTCCGTATTGGGATGATGACCCCCTCCATCTATTCCATTCCAAGGGACGGCTGCCAACGGGGGGAGGAGGGGGTGGGGGGGGGGGTTTAGGTGCAAGATGGCTGGGATCGCCGCTTGAATCGCAGTCGGCAGTCGTTCAGCGTCCTCCCTAAGCAGCTGCCGTCAGGAGAAGGCGGCTTTGCTCGCGCGAACTGCCACTGTCCGTAAGCGGGATAGAGCGTTGCCCCGTCGCACACGCGGCAGAGGTCGCAACCGGGTACCCGATACCCGTACCCTACCCGATACCCGGCTACCCGTACCCGGCCGGGTACGGGTAGCCGGGTAGGCCGTGAGTCACTGGTGAGTAACCGTTTGTCCAGTGCCGGCCCGAGCCTCTTGGGGGCCCTAAGCAGAATTTGATTTGGGGGCCCCCCTCCCACCACGCAGACTCATCTGTGCTAGAAGGTGGCCAGGGGGCCCCAAGCAGCCGCTTAGTTCGCTTATGCCTCGGGCCGGCCCTGCGTTTGTCACTCATTTCCCAACGTCTTGTCCCTTTTCACAATTCAAGTTCCTAGAATCAACCCACCCGCGCCTGCAACATGGCTTCATCCCAGAGGTCGCAATCAGGTACCCGATACCCGTACCTTACCCGTACCCGGCCGGGTACGGGTACCCGTTTGCGACCCTGGTGCGGCCGGGACGGGTGAGGAATCAAAACCCGTTTGCGACCTCTGACGCGCGGGGCTTTCCTCCGAGCGTTCCGGGTTTCACCTGAATCTGCGCGTGCATCCGCGTTTTGCGGATTGCAGCCGCGGTTATACAAATCGTATTCTCATTTCGTACGGCAGGCGGGAAATGCGAAGGTTTTGAAACCTGCTGTAGTTAGCCGTAGACGCTGTGACACGGCTCTATGAATACGCAATATTATATTGTTATTATGACGGTTCATCTTCTTGGTTTTTTCGGTAAAGTCACGTAGAAGGGAAAAAAAACATAATAAAAGTATGATTTTATTATGTTTTATTTTAAACATAATACAATTATTATTTTACGTAGAAGGGAAATAAAAAAAATAAACATGAAAAATTATTTTATTATGTTTTATTTTAAACATAAGAAAATAATAATTTTACTATGTTTTATTTTTATTATTTTATTATTTCTCTTCTACGTGACTTTACTGAAAAAACCAAGAAGATGAATCCCTGCAGTCACAAAAGCTTTAAATCGAAAAATATTATGACGGTTGCTTTGGCTCGCCACGATTTGGCGATATTAGGTCGCATCGTGCGATGTAACGTACACAATGTTGTAGTCCTTGTCGGATCAATCACCTTTGAATGTGAAAGTCTGTGGACTTTACTGCCACAGAGATTGCCAGATTTACCAAAGCTTCACGTCTCAAAAAGTCGAGTGTTTTTAATTTGCCATCACAACATGTGACGAACACGTGTGTCAAGAGCACGCAAGCGTTATGCAAAAACAAAAACCCATCAGCAGTTCCTGAAGTGCACTGCGGTCCTCCCGTCTTGAGTCACCGTGAAGCTATCCTTGAGCAAATGTGACAGCAGTGAAGCAGAGATAGACAGCCGTGGACCGTCGTCATCATCATTATTGGGACTCATCAGCAGTCCAGCATGGTCACCGAAGTCTGCCTCTGGGCACCGTACATGCCCACATCATTATTATTATTCTTCTGTTGTGATGGGTATGTGTCGGCATTTACAAATTTTGATGAGGTCACGAAACATATGAGTGGTGATGTAAAATTAAGAATAACTTTTTTTACGTTTGATGTTACAGTAAAGGCTGGAGGGTTGTTGGAAAGCTCTCGGTGTGTTGGCGCTGCCAACTTTTCCAAATGTTTTGGCATCACGATTATCGCGTCGCGTGCTTTTGATTGTGTAATGCACAATCACTATCGTTGCTTATTTTTTAGTAACGTCTTATTTGCGAACAAAATATCCCAAAAATAGCAAACGTACTCATTAGCATTGCAAATAAACGACCGTCATCCATTGAATTAGCTCTTTGATACATATTTTCCTGAGCAATTGACTGCATGGGTGGTTACGCGATGTCGTCATTTCGTAATAATGCCATTCGTTCCCCCCGAATAGCTGACAGCAAGTGCGTTGCAAGCGATATGGACTTGAACGTTGCAATGATTACGGTGGCTCATGGCTCACGTTGACCGAGCCGCACTTGGAGATCTCATTAATGATCCGTGTCTTGCACTGCAAGTGAACGAGACCGGCATCACCTCCACCGCTGCGATGCTTCCCAACACAATAACCCAGCCGGCGGTACAATATCACCCACCCGCCTTCGCTACTCCCATCTTCACGATCCACTCACCCTGCCTACCTCTCATCTCTCTCCACTCCCCTCCACGCACTCTCCTACCTCTCCCCTCTCATCTCACTCTACTCCCCTCCACGTGCTCCCCTGCCTCTCCCCTCTCATCTCACTCTACTCCCCTCCACGTGCTCCCCTGCCTCTCCCCTCTCATCTCACTCTACTCCGCTCCACGCACTCTCCTACCTCTCCCCTCTCATCTCACTCTACTCCCTCCCACGCACTATCCTGCCTCTCCCCTCTCATCTCACTCTACTCCCCTCCACGCACTCTCCTGCCTCTCCCCTCTCATCTCACTCTACTCCCTCCCACGCACTCTCCTGCCTCTCCCCTCTCATCTCACTCTACTCCCCTCCACGCACTCTCCTGCCTCTCCCCTCTCATCTCACTCTACTCCCCTCCACGCACTCTCCTACCTCTCCCCTCTCATCTCACTCAACTCCACTCCACGCACTCTCCTACCTCTCCCCTCTCATCTCACTCAACTCCACTCCACGCACTCTCCTGCCTCTCCCCTCTCATCTCACTCTACTCCCCTCCACGCACTCTCCTGCCTCTCCCCTCTCATCTCACTCTATTCCCCTCCACGCACTCTCCTGCCTCTCCCCTCTCATCTCACTCTACTCCCTCCCACGCACTCTCCTACCTCTCCCCTCCCATCTCACTCTACTCCCCTCCATGCACTCTCCTACCTCTCCCCTCTCATTTCACTCTACTCCCCTCCACGCACTCTCCTGCCTCTCCCCTCTCATCTCACTCTACTCCCTCCCACGCACTCTCCTGCCTCTCCCCTCTCATCTCACTCTACTCCCCTCCACACACTCTCCTGCCTCTCCCTTCTCATCTCACTCTACTCCCCTCCACGCACTCTCCTGCCTCTCCCCTCTCATCTCACTCTACTCCCCTCCACGCACTCTCCTACCTCTCATCTCACTCCACTCCCCTCCACGCACTCTCCTACCTCTATCCTCTCATCTCACTCTACTCCCCTCCACGCACTCTCCTGCCTCTCCCCTCTCATCTCACTCTACTCCCCTCCACACACTCCCCTGCCTCTCATCTCACTCTACTCCCCTCCACGCACTCCCCTGCCTCTCCCTTCTCATCTCACTCTACTCCCCCCCACGCACTCTCCTACCACTCCCCTCTCATCTTTCTCCACTCCCCTCCACGCACTCTCCTGCCTCTCCCCTCTCATATTTCTCCACTCCCCTCCACGCACTCCCCTGCCTCTCCCCTCTCATCTCACTCTACTCCCCTCCACGCACTCTCCTTCCTCTCCCCTCTCATCTTTCTCCACTCCCCTCTACGCACTCTCCTGCCTCTCCCCTCTCATCTCACTCTACACCCCTCCACGCAACCCCCTGCCCTGTTCAAGTCCAGGCTCAACACCGTCCTTGTTTCCTCCGCGTATGGCTTTGCTGCCTCTCTATAAAATAAATATGCCCATTGCTCTCCGTAGACGCCGTGGTATAAATCCACTTGTATTCCCTCTTCTGCCGATGATGGATCGGCTGCCATCTGCAAAGTGCCTTCATTCGCACCGGGCCTCAACACAAATAAAAAAAACACCGATTCAGTGGTTTCCGCGTGATTCACGAGTCCCGGCATTTTGCACGGAGTCTTGAGACGCGGCTTTGATCATTCAGACATCAGCAACAGGAGCCATGATGATGGTAACAGCGGACACTGCAGCCATCATCGCAAACGGTCTCGCGATGCCGGCAGTCCACCGGGGGCCCGACGCACGAGAGACGCTCCCTCAGAGGTCGCGACCGGGTACCTGATACCCGTAACCTACCCGATACCTGGCTACCCGTACCGGGCCGGGTACGGGTACCCGTTTGCGACCCTGGCGCGGCCGGGTACGGGTA
Source organism: Lampetra fluviatilis (assembly GCF_964198595.1). Taxonomy (NCBI): domain Eukaryota; kingdom Metazoa; phylum Chordata; class Hyperoartia; order Petromyzontiformes; family Petromyzontidae; genus Lampetra; species Lampetra fluviatilis. Next base: position 10,441,986 of record NC_136289.1, read on the forward strand.
AGGAATCAAAACCCGTTTGCGACCTCTGCGCTCCCTTCGCTCCGTCTCCTCCGTCGCTCCGTCTCCTCTCTCCCTCCTTTGGGCTGCCACTCCGCCCTTAGTCTCGTCGGCCGTCGTCGCTACGAGCCCCAAATGACGCGCGTCCCTGCCCAAAGCGCATTCGTCTTTCTCAGCCAAACAAGCCTCCAACGCGTGGCTTAGAACGTGTTTAGGGCGTTATTCAACAGCGGGGGGGGAGGGGGGTGGAATTTTAGTTGCTTTATTTTTTTGCCCAAGAAATGTTTACAACCGTCAGCGGTCGAGATGTAAACGTGATTTAATTCGGATAAGGCCCTCGGGACTAACATAACGACCGTCAGCCGCGTGCCTCTCGGAGACAAATTTCGGCGCTCGTCCGAGAAGAGGAGATCCCGGATAAGATGCCCCCCCCCCCCAAAACAAAAAAAACACCCAATTTGTTAATTCCTAAACGGCTACGGACAAACGCATCGTGCGGACGATCCAGCCCCGTGCTGGTGGAGAGGTGCCGGGGGAGGGGGGATGTGTGTGGGGTGGGGGGCAGTGCTGCTCTTGCCAATCGTTTTATTACCGCTGTTATTCATCGCTGTTCATGTGCCAGACACACAACGCCGCCGTGGATTGTTACAGCGGACACGAGATGCGGGCACGCGCGTGCGGTGATTGTATCCTGTAAACCACGCTCTATTAGAAGGCATCCGACAAGGAGCTCGGCGGTTTAATCGCAGCGTGGGGAGAGGCGTTCATCCAGCAGTGGGTTGACCACGTCTGACTGACGATTGCGCTGACGATGATTTTTTTTATGCGACGCCGTAGTGGTCAGTGCACTTCATTACGAACCCGTCGGAACTGATTTTCATTCCTGGCCACGGCTAACATGAGTTAGCCATCCATCGAGCACACGTGCGCTTCTGCGGCCGTCTGGAACGCTCTTCTGATATTTGTGAGCCACTGGAGCTATTTAATTTTAAAAACTAGATTGGATTCTTCAGAATAGCTTTTTGTGTGTTTAGTTCGTTGTCCTTCCCCGCGCCTCCGATTAGCACGGTTGGCTACGTACGGTGCGAAAGAAGTTCACAATACATACAGTACATGTACGAGTGATATTTGAACCAGTCCTGGACTGCCACTCCCTTCCGCAAAAAACAACAGCGATGGCACCTTTATGCGGTTGGCTGAATAGCTTTGAAGTATCCCTCTGTAGTAAAAGGGGGTTCACAAATTGGCGGTCTTCCCACTCACTCCGCCTCGCACACGCTTGGGCGTGTGACGATGCTGATCACAATGCTTGCGAGGTTCACACTGAGCGCAAACGCCTGTGATGATGACGGTAATGGGTGAAATCCCATGGGTTGGGATGCCAACTCGTGCTCACAAGAAGTAGAAGCCCTGCATCTCTTCCCAACTGAGCTGTAATCCAGCGCCAGGCATATTTCACGGCAAGGTATATGAAGCAACAGATATTTCCATTTTTGAAGCTATAAATATATAAATTAATATATTTCTCTCTCTCTCTCTGGGAATGACAGCGGCCGTTTTTTTTTGCGAGAGCTTAATGAGCACCGGTCTGGCAAATTCTCCGCCAAGATCTCAATGCCGCCTGTGGTGGTCCTTTGGCTTATTTGATGGGCAGAAGTTTATTGATTTGATTTTTAGCATGCCAGTCAAAATAAATGTCAAACGTCCGGCGGAGGCAGGCGCACACCTTTTTAATTGGGAAGAAAACAAAAAACAAAGGGGGGGGGGGGGGGGGAAACGCGTTTGCCGCGTTGGTGAGAATCGCAGCTGCCGCGAAGCAGTGCTGCAAAAAATGTTTTCGTGACCTTGAGCTCAAAATGGGTTTGTGTGCGTGTGTGTGCGTGTGTGTGGGGAGCGGTAGTGTAGTGGTTAGCGCGCTGCACTACGAGCCTGGCGACCCGGGTTCGATTCCCGCTCACGGCAAACACCACAGTGACGATTATCTGAACCGGTCCTAGGCCTCCTCTAGGTCGACTCAGCCTCAAATGAGTACCTCGTGCAGTGTGTAAACATCACCACGAGGGAGACAAAGGCGCCCGGGCATGGTGCTGTCCACCCACTTTCCTCGTGTTCCGTCCCGTCCTTCATAGGTGCTCACTATAGCTGTACTTGCCCCAACAGTCTGGTAAGGCTGTAAGGGGGATCTTTGTCTGTGTGTGCATGCGTGCCTGGATGGGTGCACGCATGCGCAAGCAGCATCTTGTTTCTTTTTTTTTAGCCACCGGGTATGTTTTCTGCTAACGCTTCTCATCGTTGTGCCGCCGCGAGCGAGCCGCGAAGATTTGTTTCGCGCGCGAGCCCGCCGCAGTTCAATGGTAGCCAGAGACCTAAAGAGCAGGGCGCCAATTGCGGGTGCCAACATTATTAAATCCAGCGTGAATTTTACAAAAAAAGTCGTTTTCTGGCGTGTTTTTTATTCTTCTTCCCCCGAACCCAATTTTACGCCGACTGTGCTCGTGGGCGTCGCGAGACGAGACGTGGAATCCGCTGGGACGTCTTTCTCTTTTCGTGTTGAACCCCTTCGCGTCCAACAACGAGCCCGCTGGGTAAATGGGGCATCGATGGAAATACCACGACTACGATATCCGAGATGCGATGTGTCGAATAATTTTGAGATCACTTTCACACGTGGGCATTTCTCGACCAATATTAGTCGTGATAAAAGGTTTTTGTGGATTAGATCGTCTAAATATAAAGGCGTCTTTCACCCGCCACCACCCCAACACAGCCAATTAGTAAGGTTTTTCACGTAAACAAAATGTGTCAATTTGTTACTAGTTCAGCACCACCGGTGCATTGGAGCGTAAATCCTAGATTTGAAGCTTTCGTGACTGCAAGGATTCATACTCTTCGTTCTTTCGGTAAAGTCACGTAGGTAAAAAAATGAAATTAAAATTAATAAAAAATAAAATAACAAAATCACGACGTTTCGGAGGCAACACAAGTCTTCGTCATCAGGTGGGACCGTCACAGCCAGATTTGCTGCATCAAGTGAGGGAGCGTAAATCCACAACATTTACAATTTGAGTACGGTTCCGTTTCGCTGGTTAATTAACATTCAGCAACATCGGGCGATTTCGACTTTTCTCTGGTCCACACGGGAGAGAACAACGCATCCCGTGAACCGAAGTTAACACCACCGCGTTGATTCCAAGCCACGCAGGACGCCGTCACACGGCTCTGTGGCCACGTGGGCTGACGTCCACACGCACAGCATCGACGCACACGCGCATTTATTTTGAACGATTTACCCTTCTTGCGTCTCTGGTGCACTGCTGTGCATAAGCATTCATTACACTGGTCAACACACTTTTTCTGGCATAAGGTTCCAAATCTGGCATCAGTTTTTGTCTATCACATCAGGTTTTTGAGATATCAAATATTGCATTTTCAATAAAAACTTCAGAAGAAAAATATTAAATAAATGTGGATATCTACATAAAATTATATTATAAACACACTATCCTAAAAATACAGCACCATATTTTAACACTAAAGCAGTCACTGACTCGCAACAACTTGCAATCATAAGTGAAAGAGTTAATTTCGGTTAAAATCAATGAAAATGGGGTATGCCGATAGCATAAAAATGAGATGTGATAGAGCAAATCTGAGATCAGATTTGGAATCAGCACCCTGAAATTAGTCTAAAACAGCTGCAGGCCAGAAAAAAAGTTTTTTTGTTGTTGACCAGTGTTATATAAATGAATCGCTTTAGATACACGTGACTGAAGACTGTTCACCAACGAAGCCTCGTGGCGGTCTGAAGACAGCGCCGCCACCGCATGCTGCACATCGTGCAACCGACGCATCGGCTCTGCGCAAAGCCCACGCACCAATAAGGACCTCATTACTCCACAATAGAGGGCTTTTTAAATCCTTTATATTAAGTTCGCGTACTTGCTTGCTTGCGTGCTTGCTTGCTTAGGACCGTGCAAATCTTTCGGTCGTTTTTAACACACTTCCCGTGATCCAATCGAGCTGACATTTTCCACACAGACACGTTGTGCGTGACAATTTATTTTCGTGAACTTTTTTTTCCAAAATTTTACACTTTTTAGGAAAAAATAAATTATATTTAATTACCAATTGCTTAATGGTGGCAGGCAATCATCTGACCCATAGGTGGCAGCCATCTCAAGCCAGAGGACGAGAGGACTCTAGCCGCCACGCATATAAAGGATTTATAGTGAAAAACTTTGTTTTTACGGGTTAATTTTTTTGGGGTTAGATTGTGTAAATATATAAATGTGTCATGAACTGCCTCAGCAGTTATCCTGCTGTGTTTGTCTCACCTGATGACGATTCATCTTCTTGGTTCTTTCGGTAAAGTCACGTAGAAGGGAAATAATAAAATAATGTAAATTAAACATAATTAAATACAATTCTCACGACGTTTCGGCCACAACGCAAGCAGCCGTCCTCAGGTGAAAAACAGGTCTGTCGGAAAGACAGCGTCTGAATAAGGCTGTCATTCCGACAGACCTTTATTATTTTATTATTTCCCTTCTACGTGACTTTACCGAAAGAACCAAGAAGATGAATCCCTGCAGTCACGAAAGCTTTAAATCGAAATCTGATGACGATTGCTTGTGTTGTGTTCGAAACGTCGCGTTCTATTAATCTTCTATCTACGTGACTTCACCGAAAGAACCAAAGAGTAAAATATTTAAAGTTATTTTTTAAAACTCCCGGGTGCCGGCAGGACCGGTGTTGTGATTGGGGAGCCAAATGTGCCATGTGCTGGTCGCCCGAAGTGATGAAACGTCGTTGTCATCGTCGGTTTTAGCGACGGAATTTATTTGCGTTGTGGAGCGGCGCGCGCGCACGCCGATCTCGAGGGTGGTTATGCTTCGGAAGTAATTTATTTATCTATCTATTGTTGTTACATTTATAAAAAAAAAACACACACAGCGCATGAGTCGTTCCCCCGCCAATTCCTCGCAGGTAAATCCCAAACCGATATAAAATATATCTGAGCACGTGCCCCTTTTTTTTTTAACAAAACCCAGAGTCACATTTCTAAACATCTGCTACAATGAGGGGGTGGGGAGGGGGGGGTTGTTTAGCCGGGTTGAATAACGTTTCTGTGGATACACTATCGACCACATTGTGAGAATCGGAGGAGCTTGGTTAGAGAACGATTGGTGTCCCCTTCCTGTTTAAATTTAATTCATGTATTTGAAATTAAGAAAGTCCTTTTGCTATTGTTGTCTCGTCCTGAGACGAAGCCTTCATCCTTGTTTGGAGTACATCAGCCCCCCGCGTCAGAAAACAGCCCACGGAAGGAGACATCATAGAACTAATTCTGAGACCCCCTTCAGATCTTTCGTATCAACGTACCGTGCTTAAAGAAACATTACTACCACTCTTGCTCACGCAGGAAAGCTTCAGTCTCAAGGCTTATTTTCAGGAGGTTCCTGCCAAGTATTCACAGCCGGAGGCGATGTTGCGATGTGCAAACCGAACGGAGTAATTCGTGGGGGGATTTTTTAAAATCCTTTATATTAAGTTCACTTGCTTGCTTGCGCGCTTACGACCGTGCAAATCTTTCAGTCGTTTTTTAGCCCACTTCCCGTGATCCAATCGAGCTGACATTTTGCACACAGACTCGTTGTGCGTGACAATTTATTTTCGTGAAAATTTTTTTCAAAAATTTTACACTTTTTAGGAAAAAAAAATTATATTTAATAACCAATTGCTTAATGGTGGCAGGCAATCATCTGACCCATAGGTGGCAGCCATCTCAAGCCAGATGACGAGAGGACTCTAGCCGCCACGCATATAAAGGATTTATAGTGAAAAACTTTGTTTTTACGGGTAAATTTTTTATGCATTGAGGATGATTGGCCAATACCAGTTACATCGTACGTTCTTTTACATTCTTTTACCTTTTTTTTTTAAGCTCGTGTTGCAAAAGTGTTCAACACGTGGCAGTCATCAACGAATAATTTAAAAAATGTTGGAATTTCAGTCATGAGTGTGCGGAATCACGTTTTATTTTTATACCGTAACACTTACCGCCTGCGGTCATCGGTCGACCAAGCCGAGACCATTTATCCTCTCGGCGTGAGACTCCGGTTTGGTCACGGGGCGGGTGAAACGCAGCTCTGATGAGCCCAGGATCTCAGCGGCGCACCGCTTCTGTGCCCTCTGACCTCTGGCACCACTGGGCCACGTGTGCACGGTGGGTTTGGGAGTTTTCGCAGGGGCCCGTGTGCTGATACAGCCTGTAGTTGCAGGCTGTATCGGAGGTTCACAAAAAACTTCCCGTCAAGTTTGAATGCGCAGTAGGAGGGCTTTCGCGACCGATGTTAATCCACCAGAGGTTTGTTTTTTGGGTTTGATCGCAAGAATATAAATGTGCCGTTAAACCCGCGACCACCGCACACAGCCAATTAGTAAGGTTTGTCACGTGAAATACAGCACACCGGTGGTGTGTTCGAGAGTAAACCCGTAAACATTTACAATTCGAGAATGCCATTTCGCCAGTAATTTCTTCCTTTCACGAGGTATATTTATCCAGTTACTAAGGCAAGGCACTCTCAAGATAATAAAGGGAAAATGTCTTCACTGGACAACTGTGAATAAGAGATCCACAGCTCATCGCATTCTTCCAGCATAAATAAAGACTCTGACAAGCGCTCGTGTCGAGTGAAGACAAAGGCGCAGGCCTGCAATGGCTGGCTCATGCTAGGTAGCTATATAGCTCAGTGGGCCTCACCTGGTAAAAATTAACCCGTAAAAACAAAGTTTTTCACTCTAAATCCTTTATATGCGTGGCGGCTAGAGTCCTCTCGTCCTCTGGCTGGAGATGGCTGCCACCTATGGGTCAGATGATTGTCTGCCAGCATTAAGCAATTGGTAATTAAATATAAAAAAAAAAATCCTAAAAGTTGTAAAATTTTTGAATTTTTTTTCACGAAAATAAATTGTCACGCACAACGAGTCTGTGTGCAAAATGTCAGCTCGATTGGATCACGGGAAGTGGGTTAAAAAACGACCGAAAGATTTGCACGGTCGTAAGCAAGCAAGCAAGTGAACTTAATATAAAGGATTTACAAAATAAAAAGTCCCCGTGACCAGGCACGCTGCAGGGAGCGTAGGGACCCGGTCGTTCGGGCGGCCGATTGACGGGTGGCTGACAATCACGGTCAAAAGCTTCTTCGTTGAGAATAATTCGGTTGTGGGTATAAAAGCGACGAGCGTCACAATCAATCACGTCGATGCCATGGGAACCCACCGGAGTGCACACCGCATCCCTCACGCCCTTCACACTTCTCCCCCCACACTGCCGCTTATGCAAATGTTCCCACACGGCGCTTCCACCCCACTGCGCACACGTATACCTACCCCTTCGCATCGATTGTTAACCCATAGACTCGCACAGAGAACCATGGACTCGCATAGAGACCCGCAGATTGACACAGAGACCCATCGACTCGCACAGAGAATCATGGACTCGCATAGAGACCCGCAGATTGACACAGAGACCCATAGACTCGCACAGAGAATCATGGACTCGCATAGAGACCCGCAGATTGACACAGAAATCCATAGACTCGTACAGAGACTCATGGACTTGCATAGAGACCCGCAGATTGACACAGAAACCCATAGACTCGCACAGAGATTCATGGACTCGCATAGAGACCCGCAGATTGACACAGAAACCCATAGACTCGCACAGAGACTCATGGACTTGCATAGAGACCCGCAGATTGATACAGAAACCCATAGACTCGCACAGAGACCCATGGACTTGCATAGAGACCCGCAGATTGACACAGAGACCCATAGACTCGCACAGAGAATCATGGACTTGCATAGAGACCCGCAGATTGACACAGAGACCCATAGACTCGCACAGAGAATCATGGACTTGCATAGAGACCCGCAGATTGACACAGAGACCCATCGACTCACACCGAGAACCACTCGCATAGAGACCCACAGATATTTTAGTTTACCTTTCCTATCCATTGCACTCATATGGTGTCTTTGTATCGTTTATTGTTGTAACGTTCTGAGCTGCCCCTATACTGGACATGTATGAAAAAGAGCTTTATAGCTCATCGGATTCCCCCGGTATAAATAAATATCCTCGATTCTGAAGTTGCCACTGCAGCACAGTAAGAGAATGTGAGCACAGATGTTCCGCGCGAGCGCGCACGTGTGCGCACGTGCGCGCACACGCCGGTCTCGCCAGCGTGTCGTGTGGCGTTACGTTGCGTGTAAAAAAATACATTGGATTCTGTACTCTTTGTTTTTTTCGGTAAAGTCACGTAGGTAAACGATTAAATGAAAGAACAACTAAATTAAATCGCGACGTTTCGGAGGCAACACAAGCTTCCGTCTTCAGGTGGAACCGTCACAGCAAAGTTGCTGTAACGTTTCCCAAAATTACTTTAGTCCTGGGACGTACTTCTTCGCAAGCACGGAAGCCGACGTTTCCAGCTGTCAGGGCAAAGATGTGCTTGCGTATTTGTCGACAGAAAGGCACCCGAGTCGGGAATCGAACCCAGGCCCCTTTGTCACTCGACTGCTGGATGAAAGCCTCCGCGAACAAATATCGGTGTCGGCCGTGGGAATTATCTGGCCATACCTCTCCACCCTGGTCCAACGTGGATTGGCGAAGTGTGTGGGAGGGGGGTTGGGGAGGCCCATGACCGTTTCAGATATCGTTCACCACTCATTTAACCAGTTCAGAATTGCTTACCATTCACTTAACCAGTTCAGATGTGACTCACCACTCACTTCACCAGTTCAGATGTTACTGACCACTCACTTAACCAGTTCAGAATTGCTTACCATTCACTTAACCAGTTCAGATGTGACTCACCACTCACTTAACCAGTTCAGATGTTACTGACCACTCACTTATCCAGTTCAGATGTTACTCACCATTCACTTATCCAGTTCAGATGTTACTCACCATTCACTTCACCAGTTCAGATATTGCCCACCACTCACTTCACAAGTTAAGATATTGCTCACCATTTACCTAACCAGTTCAGATGTTACTCACCACTCACTTCACCAGTTCAGATGTATCTCACCATTCACCTAACCAGTTCAGATGTGACTCACCATTCACCTAACCAGTTCGCATATTGCTCACCACTCACGTTCCGCTGCCCGCTTCATAGATCGGGTCGACCACCAGTGACGTTCTGCGTGTTCGTGCGGCGCATCTTCGACGCACGGGGCGACGTTCACGACAGCAGGGGAGGAGTGCTCCAGCCTGCGCTGCCAGCGGTGAGGAGGGGAGGGTGGCTATTATCCCCCTCTTTTAGAACCCACTCATAACAGGTAGCACGCAAATTAGCAGCACTTGCCGCTTTGTTGCCAAACGCTCATTACGCTCGGCGTCAGCGGCGCGGCGCACGAGCAGATGTTCGCCATAATTGAGCGTCTTTAGCGCCGCCGATCGCCAGAAAACTTCGCTGCTCTGCGGACGTAATCCATAATCGGTTGGGGGGGGGGGGGGCGCACGGCGGCAGCAAATTGTCGAGGAGCGTTTTTAGCGTCGCCCGCCGGGGTCTTTACACGCGGCGGATCGATTATCGACGCGGAGGGTTCCCGCGGACGGCGTTTGCAGCAGTTAAAAACAGAAACAACAACAACCGGGATTCACGTGCGGGGAACACGAGCTGCGTTATGCACGCTTGGCTTGGGCTCGCAATCCTGGAGGTGGCCGGTTCGATTTCATCTCCGTGGGCGGTGGGGGTGGTTAATACAACGGGGCAGGTGTTCTCAACTCGCCCCCCCCCCCCCCACTTCAGTGCACCGAGCAGTCCATGTACGTATGCGTGTATGTTGAACTTTTTTCCCACCGTACGTAGCCAAACGCGCTAATCGGAGAGCCTAAACGGGAGTGCCGCAGCCGATCGATCGGCGGGCTCCGCCCGGAGCGGATGCGGTCAAGGGCGGTCACTCCCACGTCTCCCAAGATGTCTCGCCAGCGTGGAAGAGTAGGCCAAAAGCCCGCTTAGAGAGGGCCTCTCTGTAGATATCCCTGTCGTGAAGGCCCTTCCTTGCCGGCAGTATCTCGCGCAGGCAATTGCAGGGATGTACCCCAAGGTTTTGTAACCACGCGGCTTATACAGACGCGACCGCGTCCAAAGCGCACGCTGCTGCTGGGTTCTTAATTTGTTTTTTCCAATCCCCGTTTCCCGGTTGGCGCTCGACGCGATCGGCACCGGAGACGCCGCGTGGACGTTTGAATCCCGATCGCAGCGTTATCAGGATGTCAACGAGCGTACATTATAGCGCGCCAAGTCGAACGCTGGGGACCCCAGGGTGCTTTTGTCTGCGTTAAACACAAGACACGCGTGATCAATATTCAATACATTCATCTGCCCGCTCGCAGCCACTGGAAAATACCCGCCGGCTTGTTGGTGGGGTGTTTTTTGTTAATTTTATTTCACGATCGCCTTCGTGCATATCGCCTGGAATGCATCCGCCTGATTTCTTCAGATCGCGGAAGCTAAGCAGGGTTTGAGCCTGCGATAGCGCTTGGGCATGGTCGGGCACCGGGCATCAATAAGTCGGCTGCTGTGAGCTACGTGGTGGGACACGGTGGGCAGTGCAGCACAATGTATTGTTGTACTCTACTTTCTATGCGCCCCCCGGCATCTACGCTCCACCCGCCTTCAAAGACGAAGTACGGTCAAATGAGATCCACGACCCGCACGATGTGCGGAGGCCCTCATCCAGCAGTGGATTGACGTGTTTTTTTAAACCCTGTTATTATTAAGTTTTAAACGGTTTTGCCACTTCTAAGCTACCTCTTCCAAATGAAGCAAGAATAAATATCAGGAAATGTTTAAGGATCCCACTTCCAATATTTCCCCAACCGCTACGAACCCGGCCACCTAAGTTCAATTCTTAGCCAACGCCATACACCAGATTGTCAAATACAATCCTTAAAAAAAATCAAAACATCGATTGGAAAATAACCCACGCGTGCATTTTCAGATAACCCAGTCTGCCAACGGTGCATCATTTCCCAACTCACAAGGCCGCACAATGAAATTTAATAACTCACTTTTTAAAATTTCCTTTTCATTGTCATCCACAACAAAAACCATCTTTCTAAACAATAGCCTTCTGTTTGGTGAGAATTCTTGCCCCTCAGGACACTTCTCACAATTACAAAAGAGGAACGCCAGGAGAGAGAGGGGGGGGGGGAGACAGTTTTAATTACGAAGGCGAAAGAGAGGCACCGACATCTAACAAAAATAATCATATAGCTCATTGGATTCATCTTCTTGGTTATTTCGGTAAAGTCACGTAGAAAGGAACTAATAATAAAAATAAAACATGATAAAATAATTCTCACGACGTTTCGGCCACAACGCAAGCAGCCGTCCTCAGGTGAAGAACAGGTCTGTCGGAAAGACAGCGTCTGAATGATCATTAATTATTTCCCTTCTACGTGACTTTACCGAAAGATCCAAGAAGATGAATCCCTGCAGTCACAAAAGATTTAAATCGAAACTCATTGGATTCGTCCAGTATCAAAACTAAAATCCCGATCCTCAACTCTGGCGGGCGCCACGCAGTCGCAGGCCCTCACCACCTCGAACCCTTTGCTCGTCCACGCATCAGCCACGGGCAATGTGATTGCAGGGCTGCTCCTTTAGCTCTACCGAGAGAGGCAGCGTTGGCTCCGCGTTGCGCTCCACGTGGCGAGGCGGCTCGCCATTGTCGCTGCTGTCTCAAACCGCTCGCTCCACCGTGGTGGTGGTGGTGGTTTATTTTGGACCGCCTTCTTGCTGATGGCCTTAATCTAAGTTGTCTGTTATTATGTTTATTTTTATTATTTTATTACTTCCCTTCTACGTGACTTTACCGAAAGAACCAAGAAGATGAATCCCTGCAGTCACGAAAGCTTTAAATCGAAATCTAAGTTGTCTTGTTGTTGTTGTTTGACTTGCATCCCACTGGGATTTTTGCACACAGCGTTGGTGTACGGTGTTTTTTCTGCAATATTTCGCTGTCTTTTCTTGGATTTTCTGTTTGCACTCAGTCACATATTCACTTTAAGATGTTTTCTTGTTCATGTTTTTTGTTTGTTGCGGTTGCACCCGATTGAAGAGCCGAATGGCTCACAGGGCTATACCTAATAAATGAACTTGAACTTGCTTTCTTGTTGGGCCACCAGCAAGAAATTGCGGCGCAGTGCCTGTACCCCCTTCAACCCGACAAGACAGCCGTTGCGTGCGTGGCAAGCCTGGGGGGGGGGCAGGCGTGGGCACGCGTGGCAGGGCGGGCGAGATGTTAACAACCTCGCCTGGGATACAGGAAGTCGTGCGTTCGATCCCGACGCCTGCTGCTGTATATTTGTTTGCGTGTCTCCCTCCTCGAGGTCGCGTGTATTTTCCTCCGGGTCCTCCGGTTTCCCCCCTCCGCATTTTAGAATCAACTCCACGCGTTCAGGGGTTATTTAGATGCTGCTGTGAATTTCCACATGACGATGAGCCCCTTCGTTGACCTATAATTTGCGTGCCAAGTCGCTTCTGAAAAAGAGCTGTTTGTAGCTCAATGGGCTTTACCCGGTAAAGCAAACAAAACATTTATTTGTTCATCTGGCGCCAATGCACCTCGGTGTTTTCCTATTTTTGGTTCTTATCGGCTGCCCGTGGCGGTTTTAATATTTAGGGACGCAGGTTTTTTTTTTCTCTCATTAATTTTTTATAGTGACTAGAACGGGGGAGGCCCGTAACAGCACGTTTGGTGGCAGCAAGAAGAACAACAACAACAACAACCGGGCGATATTCATCCCCGAGGCAAACAAGCCCGACGTGATGGAGCCACGTGAAGAGAAGGCGGTGAACCCGCGGAGAGAGAGGGGGTGGTGACATGGAACTTAACAGGTTAAAACGCGGTCGCGATGCGCTCCTCCCTCCACCCGGCTGGAACCCTCGCGGGAAAAAAAACCTCTCCTCCGCTCTATTTAAAGCTTTCGTGACTGCAGGGATTCATCTTCTTGGTTCTTTCGGTAAAGTCACGTAGAAGGGAAATAATAAAATAATAAAAATAAAACATAATAAAATAATTCTCACGACGTTTCGGCCACAACGCAAGCAGCCGTCATCAGGTGAAGAACAGGTCTGTCGGAAAGACAGCGTCTGAATGGGCACCACCACGCTTGGCAAAACATAATAAAATAATTCGTGAGAAGTATTTTATTATGTTTAATTTTTATTGTTTTATTATTTCCCTTCTTACGTGACTTTACCGAAAGAACCAAGAAGATGATCTCCTCCGCTCGTTAACATTTTGAAGCGCGCGGGGGTGGTGGAGTGGGGTGGGGTGGTGGGGTGGGGTGCAATCGATGGCTGAGCTTCAAAGAGACGAAAGTAATAAAACAAATATATAGATACACACACACACCACGCAACAACAAAATAATCCGCCCGAGGAAACTGCTTTGGAAATCGCAGTCCTCGCACATAACGGCACGGCAGAACACTCGGAATTGCTTCCTCCCATCACCAACGCGGGCTCCTCTGTAATCAAGCGCCTATGTGGGAAATGCAACCCGCCGCGTCTTTTCGGGAGTTAAAAACCGAAACCACCCCCCTGGGAGATTGCCGTCGGCGATGGCGGCGGTGTTGAGAGTTGGAGTTCTGATGCTTCTTCAGCCCCCCCCACGGCTCCCCTTACCCCCAACCCTCCATTCACAGCTGCCATCGCTTGCTCATTCAGCCCCACGTGGCAACCAGACAGTCCCGGCCACGTGTTTACTAACAGCGCAGAGACCCCCCCCCCCACCCCCTCGCTCATCCTCCGGTGATCAGCCAAACACAATGAATCAACAAACACACGCTTGTGTGTTGTGTTCGTTTGTGAGAAGAAATAAAAAGGTAAAGGTGCAGCCCTGCGACCTGCTCGTTGACGCCACCGCTGCTGTCTGCAGGGCCTCCCACTGCAAGGAGCTGTGGAGAGAGAGAGGGAGGCCCCGTTAGAGGGTGCTTTGGCATTATTCTTCCACGCTGGTGTTTCAGTTTCATTTATCATTTATTAGGTACTCGCTTTCTTACCCGGCTTCGCCTAACCCTACGAGCCATGCGGCTCTTGACTCGGGTGCAACCGCAACAAAAACAAAAAAACATGAACAAGAAACATCTTAAAGTGACTACACGCAACAGAAAAATCCTGGAAAAAACAGCAAAGTCTTCCAGAAAAAAACACCGCATTTCAACGCTGTGTGCAAAAATCCCAGTGGGATGCAAGTCAAACAATAACAACCATAAGACAATTTAGATTAAAGTTATCAGGCTAACTCTGTACTACAACAAACAAACATGGCTGAATCAAAACGTTTTCAAAATGGGCAAAAATAAAGCTATAAAAACAATGTAACAGTGATCATAGTTCTAGATTTGAAGCTTTCGTGACTGCAAGAATTCATACTCTTAGGTTTTTTGTGACGTTACCGAAAAAACTTAAGAGTAGTGATCATAGTCACTGTGGATATGGGAGTACCCACACTTTACCCCACCATGCACGACCTGCTGCTTCTGACCGATCAATTGACAGGCATCATCTACTGTACATGATTGTTGTTGCTGGGTTCAAGTTCAAAGTTCATTTATTAGGTGTAGCCCTGTGAGCCATTCGGCTCTTGAATCGGGTGCAACCGCAACAAACAAAAAAAAACTTAAACATGAACAAGAAAACATCTTAAAGTGACTATGTGCAAACAGATAATCCAAGAAAAGACGGCAAAATATTGCAGAAAAAGCACCGTACACCAACGCTGTGTGCAAAAATCTCAGTGGGATGCAAGTCAAACAACAACAACCACAAGACAACTTAGATTAAGGCCATCAGTCTAACTCTGTACTATAACAAACAAACATGGCCAAACCAAAAACTTTTCGAAAATCACCAAAATAAAGCCATAAAAGCAACGAAACAGCGATCATAGGAACTGTGACCGAATTTTCACAATAAACGACGTAAATAACATGTACTACCAAACTCTGCAGCCATAGCTGGCTGCATGAGTCACTCCACAACAGTAGGAGCATCAGTCGGAGGGTGGACCGAGGCGGCGGCGGGAAGAGAGGGGGTGGATTTCAGAAACCTTCAGCGTTCTTTCAGCTGCCACGCCGTGGAGATCGCGAACCATTAATAACAACAACAACCACGAACCGCATCCCCATTTATTTATTTATTCTCACTTATTATCTCTTGCGAAACACACTCGTACTTCATCAGTACCTCATTTGCCAGTAAAAAATATGATAATTGGTTTTTTACCCTTCTATCTGGCAACAAAACTGACACCTATTTTTTACAAGGAGTCATGTTTGCATAGACCACAATACCTGCAGCCATAATGCAAAAGGCGCCTTTTGGCGTCATCTGGTCCAACACCATGTGAGACTAGGCTCTAAGGAAAGCTGTCTCGGGTGTGGACCAATCAACTTCAAGGACAGTGCATACATTATCAGAGTTATGTTTTTGTTTGCATTATGGCTGCAGGTATTGCGGTCTATGCAAACATGACTCCTTGTAAAAAGGTGTCAGTTTTGTTGCCAGATAGAAGGGTAAAAAAACAATTATCACACTCGTACTTATTTGACGTGGTTGACCAACGAACACAAAAACAACCTCTACACCCGGTCATTTCTCGAACCGTGATTACTCGAGGCACAGATTTAGTTTCGAAGCATCAAATGTTGCCCTCACTTCGCCGTGCTACGTCGGTGTTCGCGGGAAGAAATAAATCGATGCGATTGTAAATACCGGTGTAATGGCCGGCGCGCGCGGTAATGTGCGGTTAAGCCGTAACAAACAATTGTAAATCATTGATCGGCTCAAATGGCGAGAGAGAGAGAGAGACGCGTTTTCAGAGAGCCGCAGCGATTGGGAGTTGCGGTGGGGGGGTGGCGATTTTTGAGGAATGAGCTCCCCTCACCTCCCCCCCCCCGATCGGTTTCGTCGTTCCGCCATACTTCACCGCACGCGCAGAGCGGGTGATTAGACAGGCGGGGGATTAAATCTTAGACTCATTACTGTTCTAGATTTGAAGCTTTCGTGACTGCAAGGATTCATATTCTTAGGTTTTTTTCGGTAAAGTCACGTAGGTAAAACATTAAAATTAATAAAAGTAAAATAAAATAAAAATCACGACGTTTCGGAGGTTTATATAAACGGAGTGGTAGCTCCTGCAATCTCTCATTTACTTGATACAGCTGTCGTGGCTGTGACGGTTCCACCTGAAGACGGAAGCTTGTGTTGCCTCCGAAACGTCGTGATTTTTATTTTATTTTACTTTTATTAATTTTAATGTTTTACCTACGTGACTTTACCGAAAAAACCTAAGAATACTCATTACTGTGTTTCGGGCCTCCGTAATACGTCATTAGTCTTCGTTGGACAACGTGGGTGGAACAGCGAGTTCCTTTGAAGAAGGGGTTTCTCTGAAGTCAGGAGTAGCCCTGCGACATCCACTTTCGTGGGACGTTCTCCAGAATTCGTTTGCGTATTTGGCGTCGTACGACTTGCTGTCGCTCCGCTCGTGGATTTGTAGATTTTTTTTTTCGTTTCGTCAACCCGCGAACGGGAATGCCGACAGTTGCGACTTGAATATTGACGGAAAAATTACCTCTCACACGAGGGGGGGGGGGGCCTCCACTTCACCCCGTGGCCATATCGGCTGCGGCACGCTCATCATCCTCCTCTGCATGCCCCCGCCACACCGTAGCCTGCGGCTCACCCCTTTCCCAACCGTGGCTGCGTTCTGCGAATCTTCGGCGCAGATTGAAGAGCGGCAGTCACCCGGAGGGTTCCTTTGTCGCGACCGCCCCTTTGCGCTCCAACAATTTGATCTTCCACGAGGCTCGCGGTCTTCCGTCCTGAAATCGCATCCACTGCACAAACCACGGCAGGTGTGGATTTAGTAGTAGGGTTTTACCCTTTCAACTGGTACAAAAAACTGACACCTTTATACAAGGGATCATGTTTGCAATAACCACAACACAAGCAGTCAAAATGCAAACAAAAAGAAACAACTCTGATGATGATTTTGCCACTGGTAAAGGAGGTCTCATAGTGAGGTGTGGATTTATCAAATGGAAAATTAAAAACTCTCCAAGTGTGCAACTTGTCGTCATCCAGAACAGACTGTGCGGCGTACGGCAACGCAATTGCCCGAGTCCACAGATAGGAAGGAGACATCACGGCGATACGCTCCGATACGCATCCGTCTTGAGCCCCTACTCGCGCATTTTTAGTTGTTGCTCTGCATCGGCATCAGCTAATATGAAAGAATTTAAGAAGCTCCAACAATGGCACGGATACCAAACGTATTTATTATTTATGTATTCCCCCCAGCGAATCCGTGCTATCAACCTCCCTGCCTCTCTGC
Organism: Lampetra fluviatilis; assembly: GCF_964198595.1. NCBI lineage: Eukaryota > Metazoa > Chordata > Hyperoartia > Petromyzontiformes > Petromyzontidae > Lampetra > Lampetra fluviatilis. Next base: position 10,459,411 of record NC_136289.1, read on the forward strand.
GCAAACTAAAACGGTCCCGCCGTTCCTGTTCACCGTCTCGAGACGCGGTTAATGCGGACGCTGCGTGAATCCACCGCTTGCGATCTTTTCTCGGCTTGAGAGGAGTCGCCCAGTCACTCGGCGGCCGAACCACGCCTTTCACAAGAGAGGAATTGCACGGATCTCGGGTAAAAAAAAACAAAAAAAATGTTTGTCCAACATTGGCACGCGTATCACATCTTTGCCGAGTGGCAAACGTCCCTGCGGCCGTCACTCACAAATCTCCTGAGGGGAGTGTGGGAGGCACAGGCGGTGGATTAGGTGCTTGCGGTGTTTAATTATAATGATCCTAATTATTGAGTAACAGTTATACTGGGAGGAACCTCCTGGTTACACCTGCCCACAAGGGGATTATTGTGTCCGTCCGTCCGTCGTGCAGGGAGGAGCTGGGTGGGGAGGGAGGGGCTGGGTGGGGAGGGGAGGGTGGGGTGGGGCTGGGTGGGGAAGGGATGGTGGGGAGGGGCTGGGTGGGGAGGGTGGGGAGGATGGGGCTGGGTGGGGAGGGGCTGGTCACCCCGTCGTGCCCTTATGAAACTCAACGTTTAACCTACTCACGCCAGCTTGTGCCCGCCCTCACAGTCGGCCATATTTGCGGAATACACCACGCCGCCGTTGACCCTGGCCATTGACCGAAGCAACCCAACGTTCCTACCAGCTCCCTCCGCAGGAATATGTTTTGAACTCGTAACGCACCGCCACCGCACGGTGTCCGCTCGCCGTTGAGGCGCGAGCAGGAACCACAGGCGAGCGGGAAGGCAGCAAGCCACGTGCTGAGCCAGTGCAAAATCCCCCCCGCCCCCACCTCTCCCAAGATCTGCAGTTCTCTACATATAAAGGTGTCATCGGCCACTCAATGAGTGTTTACGTGCGGGAGGAAACCGGAGCACCCCGAGAACACCCACGTGTGCGAGGGGGCAACACTCTATCCCGTACAGACGGCACGGGCGGAATCCACAGTTTTTTCTGGAGAGCCAGAGGTACGGGCACTTCCTCCGTGACGACGCCCTTGGGAAGGGAGTTTCACAAAGTTTGTGCGGGGGATCCACCAAACCCTGGCCACCGCCACCCCCTCCCCGCGCTGCCCGTATCCCGTCTCATTCAGCAGGTGAACTATCCGGTGGGGAGTGGGGCGGTGTGGATTAGCGCTCTCTGCACAGCCGTCGTGCGCGTGTTCTCCGTCGCGTGCAGCGGGGCGGTCGACTCTGGCCGCGCGTGCACGGGTACACCTCCTCGCAAGACAGAGGGAGGAAAGTGGAAACAACAATTGGGCGAAATGTGCAGTGGGCACCTACGGGGCTATCTGCCCATCACGGATCGTGACGACGACGACGACGATGATGATGACGGTGGCGGTGACGACGACGGTTGCGCTTGTGTCGTGCAGCAGGTGGACTCACGCCCCGCGCGGCGCTTCCACCCCGTCGCGCCGTGGCCCCAGGCGGGGGGCGAACGACGCGGCGGTGGCATCGACGCCGAGCTCCGGCCTCCGCCCGGCAAACTCGAGCTGCTGCCCGAACGGGATGCGGACATCGCCGACGATGAGAACGACGACGACGACGACTACAAAGGTGCCGTCGTCTCGACGTCCGCAGCACACGGACATTGACGGGCATTGTAGACGTCGTCGCTCATCAGCGCCATCGTCGCCATCGCCATCGTCATCATCGCCATCGTCACCATCATGGCGATCAACACCATTGTCTCCATCGACGCTATCATCGCAATCATCGCCATCATCATCATCATCGCCATCATCATCATCGTCACCATCATCATCGCCATCATCACCATCATCACCATCATGGCCATCATCACCATCATCGCCATCATCACCATCATCATTATCATCACCATCATCATCAACATCACCATCATCATCACCATCATCATCATCACCACCATCATCATCACCATCATCATCACCATGACCATCACCACCATCATCACCATCATCATCACCATCATCACCACCATCATCACCATCATCGCCATCATCACCATCATGGCCATCGTCGCCATCATCATCACCATCATCATCACCATCATCACCATCACGGCCATCGTCGGGATCGACTTCGTCGTGAACCTGGGCGTTACACCGTTGACGTCGTCCCACAGGAAGGCAGCTCGCGTGCGCGGAGGCTCACATTTGTTTCTTTGCGTTTGGCTCACCGAGTTGCCGGCGCAAGGATGGACAGCGAAGCCTCGGTGAATGAAACACGAGTACGAACGGTATCAATATATATGTTGTATATGCATAGAAGATACGTACTGTGTATATGTGGTGATTCGGCCATCAACTGATGATTGTCCCACACAATCGATTTACCACGCAACTTTCATTTTACGTGATGGGTACTTATTCATGGGTCCTTTGATAGGTACTCATTGACGACATCATAGGACCTTATTGCCGACGTCAAAGGTCTGATAGGTGCTTAGTCATAGGTATGTATTGATAGGTACAAAATAGCAGCATCATACTCCCCCCACTGCGAATACGTGGCAGGACCCTCCCCAAAAGAGAAGCTTGAGGCCACTAACAACAACAAGGACGACCTCTGTGCTCTGTGCGCTCTCTCTCTCTCCCGCCGCTCCGTCTCTCGCGTCCGGAGCAGCGGCCGTGGCCCCCGAGGAGCGGCGCCGCGTCACGTTCAAGCCCCAGACGAGGTCGTCGCCGCTGCCCGAGCTGCGGCCCGGCTCGCCGGGGAACCTGGAGCCGCGTGAGCGCGAGGCCCCCGGGGTGCCGGGGGGCCCCGGCGAGGCCTCGCGCGCCGTGGCCCCCCGCGACGATGAGCGCGCCGCCGTGCGCGACTCGGTGCGCGAGTTCGGCTTCAACATGGTGGCCAGCGACGCCATCTCGCTCGACCGCAGCATCGCAGACCTGCGGCACGACGAGTGAGTGGCGGCGGTGGCGGGGGGGGGGGGGAGTTGTGGTGGTAGGGGTGGTGGAGGTGGTGGGGGCGGTTGGATCGGTGGAGGTGGTTGGGGTGGTGGGGGTGGTGGAGGTGGTGGGGGTGGTTGGGGTGGTTGAGGTGGTAGGGGTGGTGGAGGTGGTGGGGGTGGTTGGATCGGTGGAGGTGGTTGGGGTGGTGGAGGTGGTGGAGGTGGTGGAGGTGGTGGAGGTGGTGGTGGTGGGGGTGGTGGAGGTGGTGGGGGTGGTGGAGGTGGTGGGGGTGGTGGAGGTGGTGGGGGTTGTGAGGGTGGTAGGGGGTGGTTGGGTCGGTGGAGGTGGTGGGGGTGGTGGAGGTTGTATTGCATTGCAATGTAACGCTATGTAACACGTTGTTTTGCATCGCAATGTACCACGTAATGCATTGTAACGCATTGTAACACGTAACGCAATGTAACGCATTGTAACCGGGTCAGGTGCAAGTACTGGCACTACGACGAGGCGCTGCCGCCTGCGAGCGTGGTGATCGTGTTCCACAACGAGGGCTGGTCCACGCTGCTGCGCACTGTGCACAGCGTGGTGAAGCGCACGCCGGCACGCTACCTCGCGCAGGTGCTGCTCGTCGACGACTTCAGCAGCAAGGGTGCGGCCCCCACCCACATCCCCCCCCCGCTCCCCTCCCACCGCCCCCACCCACATCCCCCCCGCCCCCCTCCCACCGCCCCCCTCCTCTTCCTCCCTCCCCCCGCCCCCCTCCCCTCCCCTTCATCCCTCCAACCACCCCCTCCCCTTCCCCCCTCCCACCATCCCCCTCCTACCCCTCCCCTTCCCCCCTCCCACCACCCCCTCCCCTTCCCCCCTCCCACCACCTCCCTCCCCTTCCTCCCTCCCTCCCTCCCCCCGCCCCCCTCCCCTCCCCTTCATCCCTCCAACCACCCCCTCCCCTTTCCCCCTCCCACCACCTCCCTCCCCTTCCTCCCTCCCTCCCCCCCGCCCCCCTCCCCTTCCCCCCTCCCCTTCCCCCCTCCCTTGCAATCTCGCCACCGCAGCTCCCCGATAAACTCACGCGTGGTGAGCGTCTCATAATGAGCGCACCTTCATCGTAACGGCATCGTAAGTAAGCACGTACATCGCGCAGGTCCCATATCGCGGCATCACGTGTGTCCAATTTCTTTTGCACCGTACGTAGCCAGCCGTGCTAATCGGAGGTGGCTGGGTGGGGGGAATGCCAACAAACTAAACGCAAAAATCAGTTCTAAAGCGAATTTGTTTTCAATCTCTCCCTCCGATGGCCGATTTGTGGCACTGCCCAGAACCGCTTGCTCCTTTGAATGCCCACGAAGCGTCACGGCCCCCCGCACAGGGCTCGGAATGGCGATCTTATTCATATTCTTAGGTTTTTTCGGTAAAGTCACGTAGGTAAAAAACATTAAAATTAATCATTTTAATGTTTTTACCTACGTGACTTTAATAATGTTAATGTTTTTACCTACGTGACTTTACCGAAAAAACCTAAGAATATGAATCCTTGCAGTCACGAAAGCTTCAAATCTAGATCTTATTCATCTTTTGTGCGACGGTGCCGATTGAGACGAGAGAGGGTCGATTCTTGAGTGGAATCGCAAACGACGAATTGTCGCAATTCAGTGGGTCGCGATCGACTCGAGACTGAGGATCACTTTAAACGATGGATTCCTACCCCGCGTGGCGTGATGCACGGTGCCATGAGACTAAGGCAAAAGGCGCATCCGTGCAATTTCTTGCTCGCATCACTGCTGGCGGAAAAGGCCTCCACTAGAAGCTACGATCGACAGCCTCGTCGGAAGGTGTTTTGGCCTACTCTTCCACGCCGGCCAGACGACTTGGAAGGTGCCGAGCTTAACATATGATAATCTTCTGACCTGCAGTGAGAAGCCTTTCTTGCATAAATCCTCAACCATCATCTACCCACTGCTCGATGGAGACCTTCCAACCCCATCTCTTAAGAGTCCTGCGATGCAGCAATCCATTCCGGTCCTTCACGTGGGGCGGCTCTCATCGCTCCGTCTCCACGTGGGACATCCTCTCGAGCGCGTTCCCTCCTTGGGCCACCACTCCGTTGTCCATCTGGACCACCCCCCCCCCCACCCACCATCCATTGCTGCGACTTATCCGGCAGGAGCCCGCGTCATTTTCTGAACGCGAAATCACGAGCGCCGCCCTTGAGAATGTCGAGAACAGAATGCACGTGAATCGTTCGGCCGCGTAGGCTTCTGGGAGCGCGTCTTTAGCTGCCACTGGGGCAATGCAGCAATGCACAAGCGAACTCTGCACCGGTTTCGACATTCAATGTCTCATGAGCAGTCAGGCTTGCTTGCCAGTGACCTGCATCGCTGTTTATAGACAAGGCAAGGACTGTATCTGTGTGAAATAGGGGGCCCATGACAAAAAAAAGCGCTACATTTTTTGTTCATTACCGTCACTCCGTCATCATTAGGCCTGACAATCTTTCCATTGTCCTAGTCGGACAAGATCCATGAAATATAAAAACCCAACCAGTTCAAGTGAAGCGCAGTTCTCGTCATTAAAATGATTAAAGCGTCAGCGTGCGATGCGCGGAGAATTACGCGCTCAAGTGTCAGGATCGCCGTCACGCGGGTGTCAAGCGGCCCACGATTTTGTTGACGGCGCTTCGGCTCAGAGAGAGAGAGAGCGAGAGGGAGAGAGCAGAGAGCAACATGACCGAACAGTCGGTCAGCGCTAGCGGGGGGGGCACGTGGACTCCACGTCCGCACGCCACTCTCGTCTCCTTCCTCTGCCCGTCTCCCTTTCTCGTCGGCCACCACAACAACAACTACAAACTAACAACGCGGCCGCGACAAACGGAATGCATCACAGAGCGAGAGGTCGGAGACGGCGAAATCCGGAGGCCGCCCGCACTGCCCCAACTGCCCCCTCTACCCCCCCCCCCGCTGCCCCCCCTGCCCCCTCTACCCCCCCCCGCTGCCCCCCCTCTACCCTCCCCTGCCCCCCCCCGCTGCCCCCCCCCTGCTCCCCGATCGCGAGAGGTGTCAGAGGCGGGTGTAGGTTTCTCTGAACACCAGGACGCCCCCCCCCCCTCTGAGAAACACAAATATAAAGATCCCCCGTATAGCCTTAACAGACTGTTGGGGCAAGTGCTGTTAGCGAGCACCTATGAAGGCCAGAACGGCACACGAGGGGGTGGGCGGCCAACACCACGCCCGGCCACCTTTGTCTTTCCAGTGACGATGTTTACACACTGCACCAGGTACTCATTTGAGGCTGAGTCGACCTAGGGGAGGCCCAGGACCGGTTCAGATAATTGTCACTGGTGCGTGAGCGGGAATCGAACCTGGGTCGTCAGGTCCATAGCGCAGCGCGCTAACTGCTACACAGACAAATATCCTCCTATAGCCTTAACAGACTGTAGGGGCAAGTGCTGTTAACGAGCACCTATGAAGGCCAGAACGGCACACGAGGGGTGGGTGGCCAGCACCACGCCCGACCGCCTTTGTCTCCCGAGTGGCGATGTTTCCTACACACCGCACACTACCCCCCCCCCACACACGCACAACTCCCCACACATCCCCACGTCTGCTCATCCCTTATTCATTCCGACAAATGGAAGAAAACGAGGCAGAGTACGAACGCGGCGAGCAGAAACGCACGACACAGGATTTGCAAAACAGCTGGACAACGACAAAATACATCTTAGCACCCCGGGACAATGTAGTATACAAGATCCCCCGCCACCCCTTCCCGTACCTCCGATCCTACCCGCACCACCTCGCCGTACACAAACTCACAGATCCGTCCCTGTCGGCTCAACTTTGAAGGCCGTCCATGCGCATGACGGGGTGGGTGAGCGAGGCTGGAACCACGCCTGGCCACCTTTGTGCCCCCCAAGTGGAGATATCTACACAGGACACGGGGTTCTCTTTTTTAAGGCTTAGTTGACCTAAATGAGGCCCAGGGCCGTTTCAGGTGTCCGTCACCGATGTTGGCCCGTGAGCGAGAATTGGAACTCGCGTCGTTGGGTTCGTAGCACAGCGAGTCAACCACTGAGCCACCGCTCCCCACTCACACGTAGAGCCACACACAGAGACACACAATCCCCACTCACACACAGAGCCACACACAGAGCCACACACACACACAATCCCCACTCACCCAGACACACACACAGACACACAATCCCCACTCACACGCAGAGCCACACACACACAATCCCCACTCACACAGCCACACACACACACACTCCCCACTTACACTCAGAGCCACACACACACAATCCCCACTCACACAGAGACACACAATCCCCACACACACAATCCCCACTCACACACAGAGCCACACACAGAGCCACACATAATCCCCACTCACCCAGACAGACACACAATCCCCACTCACACACAGAGCCACACACACACACAATCCCCACTCACACCCAGACACACACACAATCCCCACTCACACACAGAGCCACACACACAATCCCCACTCACACCCAGACACACACACACAATCCCCACTCACACAGAGCAACACACACACAACATCCCCACTCACCCAGACAGACACACAATCCTCACTCACACACAAAGCCACACACACTCTCCACTTACACACAGAGTCCCACATACACACAATCCCCACTCACCCACACACACACACAATCCCCACTCAAAGTCACACATATACACACATACACAATCCCCACTCACACACAGAGCCACACACACACAATCCCCACTCACCCAGACACACATACACACAACATCCCCAACAGAGATTATAAAAGGTCGTATTGTTTCTACTGTTCATAATAAAACGATAGGAGCAAACAGCCCCCACGTGTCTTCACAGACGATGTAATATTTCGGGGTTTATTTTTTTCGGACGCGAATTCTTTGACAGTTTCATCCCGAGCGAAGTCGCAGCGGCCAATTTCCTTAATACCTCACCGCGATCGATAGACGAATTAATTCCATTACTGCCCATCAGCCGAGACGACATCTATTCGTCTAGAGAGCGTGCCATGTTGTTTTGCGGTTTGTTGCAGCAGCAGCAATAATCTTTTAAAAGTGTTACAACTGCAGAATCGCGGGGAAAGACAGCGCCTATGAAGGCCGTGGGCAGTGTGGCACACGAGGTGGTGATGACAGGGTGGGTGGCCAGCACCACGCCCGGCCGCCTTCGTCTCCCCAGTAGCGACATCTACACATCGCAGCACCGGTTACTCGTTTGAGGCCGAGTCGACCTAGGGGATGCCCAGCACCGGTTCAGATAATCGCCCGTGAGCGGCCGGGGGTTTCGTAGCGCGGCGCACTCAGCACAGTTGTTGTTGTTTTGTTGTTGTTTTGTTGTTGTTGTCGCGTCACCAAACAACTCCGCATCCTAAACGTTGACAATAAACAGCAGCGGGTTCCAGAGGGAGCCGCCTACCACTCGCCCAGTGCCGGATTATCCTCGTAGCAACAGTAGCTACTACATAAGTAGCAGCTACAACACATGTAGTAGCTACACGTGTAGTAGCTACTACATATATTGTAGCTACTACATGTGTAGCTGCTACGGGCCCCGCACTTTCAAGGGCCCCGCGCTAAATGCTTTCAAGCTATCAATTCCGGTTAAATAATTCTGCACTTGCTCTATTCCTATAGTACTTTACCGCCTTCAACTTTTATGAACGACTGGGTGTTTAAGGTTAGCGATTTGTCGTATTGTCCAGCTGTATAGCAAATGAAAAAATACACTTACTTGACTATGCAAGTAAAAAAGTAATTGTTTATATTTTTTTATTGTTTGGTATTTAGAGGCCCCCCTTTCATAACAACATAGTGCGGGGCCTGTAGCAGCATCATAGGGGCTGTCCATAAATTACGTCACGCACCTGGGGGGGGGGGGGGGGTCAGACATTTGTGACGATGTGTGACGAGGGGGGGTTTTGAGAAATGTGACGTCACATCAAAATGCGCAACTTTAAATAAATATAGACAACACGTTCTACTTAATTAAGTAGACTTTTTAATACATGTTTTCTCCTACAACATCAGAGTGCAGCGCCACATTAAATACGCACTACAATGACAATAGTTTAAAGCGATTTGAAGCATATTTTATTTTTTTGGGGGGGGGGGGCAAAGCTTTGTGACGTCATATTTGAGGGGGGGGTCTGACTTTTTGTGACGTCGTGTGACTCGGGGGGGGAGGGGGGGTAAAAAATCGTCCAAAATTGCGTGACGTCATTTATGGACGGCCCCACATCTTAACCCGGCACCTGCGGGCCCCGTGTCTGTGCAGAGCACCTGAAGGGGCGTCTGGACGACTACGTGGCGGCACGCTGGAGCGGCCTCGTCTCCGTGGTGCGCAACGAGCGCCGCGAGGGACTCATCCAGTCCCGCAGCATCGGAGCGCGCAAGGCCACGCGTGGCCAGGTGGGCAGGGTGGGCGGTGTGGGTGGGGGAGCGGTGTGGGTGGGTGGGTGTGGGTGGAGTGGTGTGGGTGGGTGGGCAGGGTGGGTGGATGTGGGTGGGCAGGGTGGGCGGTGTGGGTGGGTGAGGGTGTGGGTGGAGCGGTGTGGATGGGTGGAGCGGTGTGGGTGGGTGTGGGTGGGTGGGTGGAGCAGTGTGGGTGGGTGTGGGTGGGTGGGCAGGGTGGGTGGAGCGGTGTGGGTGGGTGGGCAGGGTGGGTGGATTTGGGTGGGCAAGGTGGGTGGGTGTGGGTGGGTGGGCAGGGTGGGTGGGTGGGTGTGGGTGGAGCGGTGTGGGTGGGTGGAGCGGTGTGGGTGGGTGTGGGTGGGTGTGGGTGGAGCAGTGTGGTTGGGTGTGGGTGGGTGGGTGGAGCGGTGTGGGTGGGTGGGCAGGGTGGGTGGAGCGGTGTAGGTGGGTGGGCAGGGTGGGTGGATTTGGGTGGGCAAGGTGGGTGGGTGTGGGTGGGTGGGCAGGGTGGGTGGAGCGGTGTGGGTGGGGGAGCGGTAGTGTAGCGGTTAGCGCGCTGCGCTACGAACCCGGCGATCCGGGTTTGATACCCGCTCACGGCCAACACCAGTGACGATTATCTGGACTGGTCCTGGGCCTCCCCTAGGTTGACTCAGCCTCAAATGAGTACCTGGTGCAGTGTGTAAACATCGCCACTGGGGAGACAAAGGCGGTCGGGCGTGGTGCTGGCCACCCACCCCCTCGTGTGCCGTGCCGGCCTTTATAAGTGCTCGCTAACAGCACTTGCCCCTACAGTCTGTTAAGGCTATACGGGGGATCTTTGTGGGGGAGCGGTAGTATAGCGGTGAGCGCTACGCTGCGCTACGAACCCGGCCACCCGGGTTCGATTCGCGCTTGCGGCCAAGACCGGTGACGATAATCTGAACCGGTCCCCGGCCTCCGGCTAGGTCGACCCAGCCTCAAATGAGTACCCGGTGCGGTGTGTAGTAAGCATCGCCACTGGGGAGACAAAGGCAGTCGGGCGTGGGGCTGGCTTTCCGGAAAATATCGAGTGAGAAATTGAGCCCAGGCCACAGCCATAAATGATAGGTATCCTGGATGTTATTGGGATATGCTGGATGGTGAGGCTTTACTGTGTAAATAAGGGGCCGTCCATAAATGACGTCACGCACCCAGGGGGGGGGGGTCAGACATTTGTGACGATGTGTGACGAGGTGGGAGGGAGTTTGAGAAATGTGACGTCACATCAAAATGCGCAACTTTAAATAAATATAGACAACACGTTCTACTTAATTAAATAGACTTTTAAATAAATGTTTTCTCCTACAACATCAGAGTGCAGCGCCACATTAAATACGCACTACAATGACAATAGTTTAAAGCGATTTGAAGCATGTTTTATTGGGGGGGGGGGCAGAGCTTTGTGACGTCATATTTGAGGGGGGGTCCGAGTTTGTGACGACGTGTGATGAAAGGGGGGGGGGGGATCAAAAATGGTCCAAAATCGCGTGACGTCATTTATGGACGGCCCCTAAGGGCAATCGAGATTTTTTTGAAAAGCATCAAGATTCACGCTGAAACACAGTACCGACAATTCTTATTTCGATGTCCACCGACGTTCACCACTTCGTGTCGAGCATTCTCATTTATTTTCATCGTCCACCAAAAATCTCCCATCACGAATCCACCGATGACAATCCGCTTTAAAGACCCGCCATCCAATCAACTCGGCGCGCCTCAACGGATGAAAGCGAAGTGGTGGTGGACTTAAATACCTCCTCTGTGTGCGTCACGAAATGTGTAGCCTTCTTGGTTCTTTCGGTAAAGTAACGTAGAAGGGAAATAATAAAATAATAAAAATAAAAAATAATATAATAATTGACTTAAATATTATAATAATATTATATAATATTTTTATTATTTTATTACTTCCCTTCTACGTGACTTTACCGAAAGAACCAAGAAGATGAATCCCTGCAGTCACGAAAGCTTTAAATCGAAAAAGAAATGTGTAGTGTGCACCCACGGGATATTTGCCCACGGATCGTGACGACGACGACGATGATGTGTGTGTGTCTCGATAGTTTTACGGCTAGAAAAAAAAAACGCTCACCAGCTCTTCCACTTTCAGCCTTCATTAATTCCCGCGTTGAATTGTCTACCGTGCCAGAGGCCCCGTTTTAACAACGCTGCCTTGGCTATTCTCACCTTCAGCCTGACTCGATCACTAAGTAGCCACAAGCCGAGCGCGCCTGCCTTGTTAGCCACCGCCAGCGACGAACAAAACCACACACACGTCGCTCGCTGTCCGCTACCGGGGGGTGCTGTTGTTGTTTTGGTTGGAAGCGATGATTGTCTTGACGGCAAGGACAACCCTCCTCCACACTCCTGGCATTTTCAACTCGTGCTGTTCATTATATACAGAAGAGTCTTCGCAAAGGGTCAAGTTGTTGTTGTCACGGACGTAGAACTACTGACCACATCGTTATTTTTACAAACTAAACTTTTTATTTATTTACCAGGTAAGGCTCACCGAGCTACAGGATTAGCTCATTTTCAGAAGCGACCTGGCCACAAATGATAGCTCAACGAAGTGGCTTTATCAAGTTTATCATCACATGGACATTGATAGCAGCCAAATACTCTGAACACGTGACGTTGATTCTAAGTGTAGAGGGAAAAACCGGAGGACCCGGAGAAAAAAATCCACGCGACCACGGGGAGAACATTCAAACTCCAAATATACTGTAGTACCACCACCATACATCCCTAGGGGTTAGGGTTTAGAGTGATTCGGCCACCATAGCCACTAAGTTAATGTGTACTGTTGCATATTCGAACAAACGACGTCAATTTTATCGAGTGACGGTGTGAAAAGTTACGTTTAATTCATAATAAGGTGGCGCGGACACGCCGAACAGATAGATGGAAGCCACCTTTGACAAAGGCCATAGTTTTGCACCCACGCGTTCAAGCGCATCATCTGGACATCAATACCAGCAGCAGGCCGATCGATGCCCCCCCCCCACGTCTCCTTCATGAATAGAAAATTAAACACGAGCCGCAAGTAGTGCGATTTGTGGCCGCGCACAACCTACAACTATTGGCAATGTAGTAAAGCCACAGAGACCCGTAGAGATACATTAAAGATAATACATCCAGTGGCATGCACTGCTTCAACGGAGGAACAGCAAAAACGACACGAACTCTCGCTCTCTCTCTCTCTCTGCTGAAGGCCCTCTCTCGTCGTGACCAGCAGCAGATGTCGAAATGTGGTAAGCGTCTATCTACATTCTTAGGTTTTTTCGGTAAAGTCACGTAGGTAAAATTTTTTAATTAATAAAAGTCAAATACAAGATACACAGTCAATGCCAGTGAGTGGACTACCGGTCTGAAAGTCACCGTAAACGTGAAGAACAATCAGTTAAAGTAAAATAAATCGCGACGTTTCGGAGGCAACACAAGCTTCCGTCTTCAGGTGGAACCGTCACAGCACGATTGCTGTATCAAGTGAGAGAAATTCCAAGAAAACAGTCCTTGTATATATACTGGTTGAGGGTGGGAGGAGCCATTGTGAGGTTTTATTTTATTTTTATTTTACTTTTATTAATATTAATTTTAATGTTTTACCTACGTGACTTTACCGAAAAAACCTAACAATATGAATCCTTGCAGTCACGAAAGCTTCAAATCTAGAAGCGTCTATCTCCTGAACCACATTGCTGTTGCCATCGTACGCGAGAAAATAATAGCCAACGTGTAAACGACATTGGAGTAACTTGAGTGTAGTGGACGCGTTATGGTAGTTTCCAGAACTCGTACACGTAATTACGAAAGTGGTAATATAACAGCAACTGTGGTCCGTTTACGACGATACGATCGATGGCAATTAACACGAATTTAATCAGAACATTTGGCAAAGTTAAATTTCGATTTAAATCTTTTGTGACTGCAGGGATTCATCTTCTTGGTTCTTTCGATAAAGTCACGTAGAAGGGAAATAATAAAATAAAATGAAACAAAGTTGCACAAAAGCCACTTGAGTGGCTTTCCCCTCCCTTTGCCAAGAAAAAAACAAATCACGTTTCATAACATCGTCCCAAATGGTACCTCGCCTGTCGAAAAATTTAACGGCGCTCTCAAGAGATGTAATTGGTAACGATAAATCGACTTTCTAGCAGCCTTTCAACGCTCTAAACAAACACTTGGGGAGAGTATCTTTATTTTTGTTAAATAGACCTGTTCAGCCTTTGTGCCTTTCGTGGGCCGCCCCTGGTCCCTCCATCACAGTGAGGCTATACCTTCCCCTGGCGGATAAAGTGAGTACTACAAGCCCGAGATGATTGCTCTTGCGGATTGGACTGTGGTGGTGGTGGTGGGGACGGGGGGTGGAACGCAACGCGTTCGAGAGAAGGACCCCGAGGGGATGGAACGGATGAGATCCGTTTACGTGCTGGGTGGATTGTTAGGGGCCGTCCATAAATGACGTCACGCACTTGGGGGGGGAGGGTCAGACATTTGTGACGAGGGGGGGGGGGTTGAGAAATGTGACGTCACATAAAAATGCGCAACTTTAAATAAATATAGACAACACGTTCTACTTAATTAAATAGACTTTGTGATAAATGTTTTCTCCTACAACATCAGAGTGCAGCGCCACATTAAATACGCACTACAATGACAATAGTTTAAAGCGATTTAAAGCATGTTTTATATTTTTTTGTGGGGGGGGGGGGGCAGAGCTTTGTGACGTCATATTTGATGGGGGGGTCTGACTTTTTGTGACGCCGTGTGACGAAGGGGGAGGGGGTCAAAAATCGTCCAAAATCGCGTGACGTCATTTATAGACGGCCCCTTACATCATTGTAGGTTCGTGAGAAAGGTGCCTGCAACCCGAGGGAGGCCTTCATCCAGCAGTGGAATGATCATAGATGGTGATGATGATGGTTAACTCTGTGTAGAAGGGCGGTGATCTTGCGTTCGCAAAAATCCATTTGGCTCCTGCGCCCGATCTGCTTTCATTGCTCCATCTCCAGCGATGGATGAACACTAGGACGTGTTCCCACCTTTGGCTGTGTGCTGGGGCCACCCATCCACACAACCCTTCATGGGTGCTCGCGAACAGCACTTGTCCCAATAAGGATGATAAGGCTACCTGGGTGGGGGGTGGTATCTTTGTCTTTGTGCTGCGTGCAGGTGTTGGTTTACCTGGACGCTCATTGCGAGGTCGGCATCAACTGGTACCCGCCTCTCGCCGCCCCCATCGCTCACGACAGGTAACCAGAGTGATCGTCACTATAACTTACACGGGGTCTTCACGGCGGGAGGATGCTGCTTTTGGATTTAAGGACAACTTCAGATCTTTCGATTTAAAGCTTTCGTGACTGCAGGGATTCATCTTCTTGGTTTTTTCGGTAAAGTCACGTAGAATGGAAATAATAAAATAATAAAAATAAAACATAATAAAATAAAACTTCAGATCTGCAACGGATTCATGTTTCACTTCGCGGGAAATCGTTTAGTCGTCGATAAATGTCTTCGTGCCGGCAAAAGTGACTTCATGCGATGCCAAGTCACAGAGTAAAGCGACTTTACGTGATTTACAGCATTTTCCAGTTTTTATTTTTTTTGTTTTTTAAAATCTTCTATGCTCGACCCCTTCACCAACGCATGCTGACCGGTGTGGTGAAGTATGGTCAAATAACCCCCACGATCTGCACAGAGTTGACAAGTCCTCACCCAGCGGTAGATTGAAAAACAAAATATCCCAGCCGTGGATCGAATTTAAATCCCATTTCGTAACTACTGGACATCTGTGAAAAATAACTTTTTATAGGTCATCGGATTCCTCCAGTATAAATAAAGATTCTGATCACGACGTAACGCCGCGCCGTGTATGTAATTCTAACTTTCAAAAAAACTTTTTCAAATGCATCGCTGTTTTTTTATCAAACAACAAGGAAGGTTCCGATCAGTCCCGTACTATCTACGCAACATCATGCCGCCCTGTTCTCTACACCCCCTCCCCACCCCCCCCCCCCCCCCGTAGGACGACAAGCACAGTCCCCCTCATCGACTACATCAATGGGATGGACTATACCATGGAGCCGCAGCAGGGGGGTGATGACGACGGCTTCGCACGCGGCGCCTGGGACTGGAGCCTCCTTTGGAAGCGGATCCCGCTGAGCGAGCGCGAGAGGGCACGGCGCAAGCACAAGACAGAGCCCTATCGGTGCACAGACACAAAGACCCCCCCCCTCTCCCCCTCTCCGCCCCCGGATAACGATTCCGACACTGGTCAATCGGGTACCCGATACTCGTACTCTACCCGATACCCGACTACCCGTACCCGGCCGGGTACGGGTACAGGTACCCGCTTGCGACCCTGGTGCGGCCGGGTACGGGTAGACCGTGAGTCACTGGTGAGTAACCGTTTGTCACTCATTTCGGGTAGGGTACGGGTATGGGTAGGGAACGGGTACCCATTTGCGACCCTGGAGCGGCCGGGTACGGGTAAGGAATCAAAACCCGTTTGCGACCTCTGCTGGTCAACAAAAAAAAACATTTTTTTCTGGCCTAATTTCAGGGTGCTGATTCCAAATCTGATCTCAGATTTGCTCTATCACATCTCATTTTTATGCTATCGGCATACCCCATTTTCATTGATTTTACCCGAAATTAACTCTATCACTTATGATTGCAAGTTGTTGCGAGTCAGTGACTGCTTTAGTGTTAAAATATGGTGCTGTATTTTTAGGATAGTGCGTTTATAATATCATATTATGTAGATATCAACATTTATTTAATATTTTTCTTCTGCAGTTTTAATTGAAAATGCAATATTTGATATCTCAAAAACCTGATGTGATAGACAAAAACTGATGCCAGATTTGGAATCAGCACTCCAAACTTACCTTACAGCCGTTGGAATACCTTATGCCAGAAAAAGTGTGTTGACCAGTGTTGTGATGAATCGTGGGGGTTGTTTGACCATACTTCACCACACCGATGAAGGCCGGAACGTGCACGTGATGGGGCGATGTGGCCAGCACCACTCTCGGCCGCCTTTGTCTCCCCAGCGGCGATGTTTACACATCGCAACAGGCGATAAACTTGTTCGTTTGTATGTTGAACTTCTTTCGCACAGTACGTAGCTGACCGTGCTAATCGGAGGTACGGGGGAAGGACACCAATCTAATCGCACAAAGCGGTTCTAATTTGAGGCTGCTGAGTTGACCCAGGACCGGTTCAGACAATCCGTCACCCGGTGTTGGTGGCCGGGAGCGGGAATCGAACTCGGTTCGCCGGATTCGTAGAGAGGCACGCTGACCCGTTGCGACCCCCGCTCAATTGGGATCGCGCACACAGCAGCAGCAGCAGCGTCGCTCCCTGCTGCGACAACTTGGCAGGACCCTGCTGAAAAGGAGTCTTGAGACTCGGGGATGCGCAGTAGCGATGTCGATTCAATTCAATCCCTCGGTTCCCCCCCCCCTCCACCCCAGGTCTCCGGCGATGGCCGGGGGTCTCTTCGCCATCGATCGGGACTTCTTCTTTGAGCTGGGACTCTACGACCCCGGGCTGCAGATCTGGGGTGGCGAAAACTTCGAGATTTCCTACAAGGTGAGGCGTCAGAAGAATGACGACGGTGGACCCAGGATGTGAGACGCGTCGGGCGGAGACGCCGCTTGAGATTCGGCGGGTCGTCGCGAAGTCATTTGATGGCTTGTTCCACCACCAGCACCCCGCACAGATCCCTCCACCAATGTCTCATCGCGGTCCCATTGTCACGTGATCATCGCAATGCACGCGCGCAGCACGCTCGGGCATTGTCTAGACCACCAAGCTCCGCGGAGAGACGAAAGCGTGGCTGGCCGCCCCTCCGATTAGCACGGTTGGCTACGTACGGTGCGAAAGAGGTTCAGCACACGTATGACGCAATTGCAATATACCCCCTACTCCCCAACTCTTAATCGCTCCGTCTTCACCAGGACGAGCGTTTAGCCATCGATTAAAATCTGCCCACACTCACGAAGGGGGGCGGTCGGACGCCAGTGGAATCTCACCCGTGCCACCAAGCAGCCGGAGTCTTGCCGTCGAGAGCCACTGTACACAACAACAACAAGAACAAGAGAGAGATAAATGATGCGGATTAGCCTTTATCGGACCGTGTAATTACCCGTGATTTAAGGGTTTGTCGCACTGGTAATTTTCAATTTATATACAACGCGCGTGGCTTACTGGGTTGTCTTCGTGTGACTAGCGGCTGCGCGCGCCAAATCTGCGCGGAGCGACTTGGCACGAGCGTAGGGAGGGATTCCCGTTGGTGGAGGCACAGAGATGTCGTCCGGGAATGAATGGCCTGACCACGGACGCCAATGCAATGGTCCGTGATTCAATTTTAAATGGAATATCGCATCTCAAAAAGCCACTGGAAAACCAACCCACGCACACTCTCCGTAGCATGCGGCAAGTACTGTGTGCAAAAGCGCACGTCCGAGTTTAAGTCTGTGAGCTGCGCGATGGCTTCGGGAGCTCGGCGACAGATACCGCTCAGTCCTGTCGGAGAGCGGGGGCGTCAACTGGTCCAACACCATGTGAGACTAGGCTCTAAGGAAAGCTGTCTCGGGTGTGGACCAATCAACTTCAAGGACAGTGCACATTATCAGAGTTGTGTTTTTTGTTTGCATTATGACTGCAGGTATTGTGGTCTATGTAAACATGACTCCTTGTAAAAAAGGTGTCAGTTTTGTTGCCAGATAGAAGGGTAAAAAACCAATTATCAAGGTTGGCTTCCTTGTCCGGTTCGGGTGTCCGCAGTCGCACCGTGGGTCGTCTTTAATTCTCCGCTACTGGGGGTGGTGTGGCACAGCAGCGACCTGTTGCTGTTCCGACCGACCGCAGACAAGCGGGAAGACATCCAGAACCGTTGGCAACATTTGCCCGAGCTCTGGTCCTATATTAGGATGTTCGATGACTATCGTTCGTGAATGTTTATACATGCCGGAGGAAACAGGAGTACACGGAGAGAGCCCACTGGAGCGATGGGGGTAATTAACATTCTCCACCCCTTTCGATTGAAAGCTTTCGTGACTGCAGGGATTCATATTCTTGGTTCTTTCGGTAAAGTCACGTAGGAGAAGAAACAGAGCTGTCGGAAAGACAGCTCTGTTTCTTCACCGGAGGACGGCTGCTTGCGTTTTGGCCGAAACGTCGTGAGAATTTAATTTTATTATGTTTTATTTTTATTATTTTATTATTTCCCTTCTACGTGATTCAAGAAAGTTGTTCGTCGTCGACCGCTCGAAAACCGCGTCATAACGGTGCACGCGTTCCGCGTTGTGCAAAACGCGTTCGCTAATGAACCGCTTTGATGGCGAAAACACGCTGTGTGAACACCACTCATTCAGCGAGGACACTTAAGCCGCGTATTTATTTGGCGCACTCGGCTACGGGAGAAGTATTACGATGCCTTGAAGACGTGGCGCCTCCAATTTAGCGCATTTGGCTACGCACGGCGCGAAAGAAGTTCAACGTACACACATACACACAAATGTACATACGCACGTACGCCCGTACAGAAGAAGTCATTGACTTGTCCAAACGCGGCGTCGCGCAGCTCGTCGGCAAGGTGGCAATTCAATCACCGGGCGTTTGGTTGTCGAGCGAAACATTGAGAGCAGATCGGTCCGTAGAATAGCCACGATCAATTTAGCAGCGGCCATTATTTGAAACGTTAAACGGTCCCAGTGCGGTGTAATCGAGTTCTTGTTAAAAACGAACACGTTATAGATGTATAAAAACAAAAATTACGCACGCACACACGAGACCGCAGAGATAGGCAGGGATAATTTGAATCAAATACGGTATTTTCATTTTGAACCAAAAGATATTGACGATTCACTTTGGCTACCAGAAAACGATCGATCACGATTGATCGGCGTGCCCGAGGCGTGTTTTGCTGGAAGACACAGGGCCCAAGAAACCAGGCGTCTGGTCCATTCATTTAAAGTGGCACAAACGTTGACGTTTCAACCCTGGGTTTTGGTCACGTAAATCCCTGCTTGTATTCCTATGCCGGCTTAGAGAGGCCTTCATCTAGCACAGGGGTTGGCATCCAAAATAAAAGAGCAGCAATTTGTGTTTGTAATTCGGTGACAAAAAACGTCAATACAGTATTTCGAGAGCCGCATGGCACTGCGTGGTAAATACGAAACGGTGGTCCTTCATAAATAACGGTCACAAACCAGTTCCTTAAATAGCCACATGCGGCTCCGTAGCTGCAGGTTGCAATCCCCTGATCTAGCAGTAGATTGATCATGGCTGATGATGATGATGATCGAAACCTGGATCCGATCTCAGTATTTGTGGCTGAGGACTCCGTTCCCTGCGGGATTTGCCTCGAGGACCGGAAGAGGCAGCCACAACAAACGCCAGTGTTCCCTGCATTCGCTAAAAAAAAAAAAACACGCTGACCAGCGTCGTAAAAATTATTGTCAAGCAACTCCTCAAAACGTCAATGCGGTGCGGTTGAGGCCCTCACATCCGGCAATGGATTGGCAGAGGTCTTCACATGACAATAGGCAATTACAGGGGGGGTCGATGGATAGTTGCTGGAAGGTGAGAATGAGGGTGGCGATTAAAGTAAACTAAACAATTTTGTTTTATCTTACTAGGTAAGGCCCACCGAGCTATATTTAGCTCTTTTTTTTCATAAGCGACCTGGCCGCACATGATAGCTCAACGAAGTGGCTTATCACGTGGAAATTCATAGCAGCAGCCAAATACTCTAACGCGCGTGTTTCTAAACATGGAGGGAAAAACCGGAGGACCCGGAGAAAAATCCACACGACCACAGGGAGAGAGACACGCAAACTCCAAATATACAGCCATCGTCAGGCTCGGTATCGAACCCACGTCCTTCTGTATACCAGGCGAGGGAGTTAACATCTCGCCGCCGCGGCGATTATGTACGGCAGTTGGCAGCGGTGCCGGCGGCAGTGACGGTGATGGCGGCGTTGTCGCGGCGTCTCCGTGTCCCCGCAGATCTGGCAGTGCGGAGGAACGCTCCTCTTCGTGCCCTGTTCGCGCGTGGGCCACATCTACCGCCTCGAGGGCTGGGCTGGAAACCCTCCGCCCCCCAGCGTGGGCCCAGCCCCCGCGCTACAGGTAGGGGTCGTTTGCGTTGCACGCCTGTCTTTGTGGGCGCCGCTGTGGCGAGATGTTAACTAACCTCGCCGAGTATGCAGGAGGTCGTGGGTTCAAGCAAACTCCAAATATACAGCAGGCTGACGCCTGCTGTATATTTGGAGTTTGCTTGTCTCTCTCCCCGTGGTCGCGTGGATTTTTCTCCGGATCCTCCGGTTTTTCCCTACACATTTCGAATCGATGTGCGTTTACAGTATTTGCCTGCTATCAATTCCCACGGGATGATAAGCCACTCCGTTGAGCTATTATTAGTGGCCAGTTTGCTTCTGATAAAGAGCTGTATAGCTCGGTGAGCTTTACCTGGTAAAATCAAAGATAGTTGAATCAATTTGAATCTACAGTTCAATAAGTTCTCGTTGAACGCGGTAGTAGATGCGTTCCTGAAAATTTAACAACGCGTTAAGCGCAAACAATTCAGATGTTTCACCACTGTTATTGTTTGTGAGCGGGCATCGGACTCGGGTGCTGAGCAAAGTGCTCTAACCACTACGGCCACCGTTCTCGGACAAGGT
This sequence comes from Lampetra fluviatilis, assembly GCF_964198595.1. NCBI lineage: Eukaryota > Metazoa > Chordata > Hyperoartia > Petromyzontiformes > Petromyzontidae > Lampetra > Lampetra fluviatilis. The sequence continues at coordinate 10,480,500 of NC_136289.1, forward strand.
GACACACACACGTGTGCACGCTCATTCATTAATTAAAGTGCATTTTTAAATCTGACTTAGAACAAGCAGTGTGGGAGTGACTGAGCAAAGGGCAATTTGCAAATGACAGGAGCCTCCCAATCCTGCAGATAATGGAGGAAGGAAAAAGTGCAGTGTAGGGCAACCAACAAATTTATAGACGCTAGGGACCAAAAATATGCAATAAAGTAGCACTGCGATTTCTGTCGGTAATCTAGTAAAATTAAAGCCGGGGCATCACCGTGTGTATCACTGTGGGTTATGGGACAAATCTGAAAATAGTCTTGTTCATTGCGACGTTTTGTTCAGCGTTGCAAGTTGTGCGGCTCATTAAAATGCTTAGACGGACAGCGCTGGATTAACGCAGGGGCTTCAAGGGCTTGCTGCCCGAGGGAACAACACATGTTGTGGGGCCTCCTGAAATATATTCGTCATGTCCAGCCCAAATTTGTTAATCCACTGCTGCTGGATGAAGGCCCTCCCAGACCTTCATGACAACACAATAGCGATTGGCCTCACCAGAACCCGAAATTGGCTAAAATGCAATACTCGAGCCAATGTGATGAGTCCTGCAGGTAACGTGGTCATTTAAGCCTTAGCATCCCAATGTGTAATACTACGGGCTTACGTGCGCAAACAAATTAAGTTCGTTTTGACTTCGATGTAGCTTTCCGAGTTCGAATGGCACATTCAAAAACCGCAATTGAAAAAGCCGAGGCGAATAGCAACGCCGTGTTTTGGTATTGGGCATGAGTGGTGGTAGAAGAGTCGAGGAAAGAAACTGAACAGCCAAAGAGGGGGCCCCCCCAAAACTGTAACAAACTAAACTTTCAACAATACACATTTTATTTTATCAGTTAAGGCCCCACTGAGCTATGTAGCTCTTTTTCAGAAGCGACTTGGCCACAAATGATAGCCCAACGAAGTGGCTTATCATCGTGTGCAAATTCAAATGCTCCAAACGCATGCTTCTTAATGCGGAGGGAAAAACCGAGTGGACCCGGAGAAAATCCACACGACCGCGGGGGGAGAGAGAGAGAACACGCAAACTTCAAATAAACAGCAGGTGTCAGGGTCAGGATCGAACCCATGGCCACCCCCTTAAAAATGAATCCGATGCTGTCGTTTTTACAGAACTACGTGCGGGTGGTGGAGGTGTGGTGGGACGACTACCGGGACTACTTCTACGCGAGTCGCCCGGAGACTCAGGCGCTGCCCTACGGAGACGTGTCGGCGCTGCACCGATTCCGGCGTGAGCACAACTGCAAGAGCTTCAGCTGGTTCATGGAGAACATCGCCTACGACGTGCTGCAGTTCTACCCACTGCCGCCCAAGAACGTCGACTGGGGAGAGGTGGGTGCCGCCGTCCCCAAAGACGAAGATTCCCCCGTGTGGCCTGGAACGGACTGGGGAAAGTGCTGTTAGTAGCGAGTAGCACCCATGAAGGCCGGCACGGCACATGAAGAGGGGGTGGGTGGCCAGCACCACGCCCGGCCGCCTTAGTCTCCCCAGTGGCGATGTTTTTACACACCGCACCAGGTACTCATTTGAGGCTGAGTCGACCTAGGGGAGGCCCAGGAGCGGTTTCAGATAATCGTCACCGGTGTTGGTCGTGAGCGGGAATCGAACTCGGGGGGCCGGGTCCGTAGCGCAAAGTGCTAACCGCTACCGCCGCCTCCACCGCACGTAGATGTTTGCGGTTACACTGCTGCATGGCTGTCGTTTCGCTCTCTGCGTGAGAGATGCTCCAAGCGTGTGGAGTGGCAACGGGTAACACTGGTCAACACACTTTTTCTGGCATAAGGTATTCCAACGGTAATTTTGGGGTGCCGATTCCAAATCTGGCATCAGTTTTTGTCTATCACATCAGGTTTTTGAGATATCAAATATTGCATCTTCAATCAAAACTGCAGAAGAAAAGTATTAAATAAATGTGGATATCTACATAAAATTATATTATAAACAGACTATCCTAAAAATACAGCACCATATTTTAACACTAAAGCAGTCACTGACTCGCAACAACTTGCAATCATAAGTGACAGTTAATTTCGGGTAAAATCAATGAAAATGGGTATGCCGATAGCATAAAAATGAGATGTGATAGAGCAAATCTGAGATCAGATTTGGAATCAGCACCCTGAAATTAGTCTAAAACAGCTGCAAAAGTCCAGGCCAGAAAAAACTTTTTTTTTTGTTGACCAGTGTAATTTTACATGGGCAGTCGTGCAAGAATTGTTGGGGCTTCATTTCTTTACGCTTTCCAACAAAGGTTGCATGCGTTTATGCGTTTGGCTCCGTCCGCCTTTCTGTCCGTAACAGGGGAGGCACCATAACTACAGAAAAGATGACCCAATATGAACCAAACCTTCGTATGATGTCACGTTTCCATTTGAGACTTATTGAAAACTGACCAAATTGATCATTGTTTCCCAGCACACTTGGGAAACACAAACCCTACTGTTACAAAATATATATTTTTAAAACACATATCTCCGAGCAGTTACCTGCATCCATACCGCTGATTAAACACTTACAGAGACGAATGCACCTCGAAAAGCGCGTGATTTTTGTTATCCCTCGCTTCTCGTTGACCCTCAAGATCCGTGGTAAAAAGAGCAACTTCTGCATCGACAGCATGGGCCACAACAACGGCGGGCTCGTGGAGCTGGGGCCCTGCCACGGCCTCGGTGGCAACCAGGTGACGCCAAACCTCGCCGCTCACTCGGTCGATCCCAGCTCCACGTACGAACCCTCTCGTCGCTCCACCGCAGGCTGACGGGGCTTCAGCACCCGCTTGGGCAGGGTCAGAGGTCGCAACCGGGTACCCGATACCCGTAGCCTACCCGATACCCGGCTACCCGTACCTGGCCGGGTACGGGTACAGGTACCCGTTTGCGACCCTGGTGTGGCCGGGTACGGGTACGGGTAGGCCATGAGTCACTGGTGAGTAACCGTTTGTCACTCATTTCGGGTTGGGTACGGGTACGGGTAGGGAACGGCTACCCGTACCCGGCCGGATACGGGTACCCATTTGCGACCCTGGTGCGGCCGGGTACGGGTACGGGTAAGGAATCAAAACCCGTTTGCGACCTCTGGGCAGGGTCGAGAGAGGGTTTTTCTGACCGCAGGGCCTCCGCACGACGGGGTCAGCGTGGGTCAGAGAAGGTGGATTTCGCTGAACTGCCCAGTTTTCTGCACACCGCGTATCCCCGTAGCCACCTACAGAAACCTGTTTGTGCGTGGTGGTCACCCATCTTAAGCACCATCCAGGCTCAACCCTGCATAGCTTCAGAGAAATTATGAGCTCAGGTGCTTGGTCACAGGCGTAATACATTATTACTACTACTACCAATACGACTACCCGTTAATAATGAATTCCAGCCATTCTGGATCCACCAATGGATGAAAACCTCCCCAGCCATATTGGTCATTGGGGTTTTTGACCATACTTTTCCACGCCGGTCAGTGCAGGTTGTGGAGGGGCAGTGGGGGGAGGGGGGTGGGGGGAGAGACAGTGCTGTATCTGACATCACTTGCCACGGATGTTAGCCGTGGTGAGGAATCTAACTCGGGTCACCGGGCTCATGGCACTGTGACACGGCTCAATCCCAACTCAAAATTTTCCTACCTTTGCCTGAAGGTGATCGAGATTTCACTTTTTCCTGTCAACTCCCACGGCCTCCACCTATCTCCCTCTCTAATGCCGCTGTGTTGCTCTCTCCCTCTCTCCATCTCCATCTCTGCCCCCCCCCGTGCCCCCACCGGCGGCTCTCCCCGTGAAGCTGTTTCGCCTCAACGACATGAACCAGCTGATGCAGCACGACCAGTGCCTGACGCAGGGCGGCAAGGAGGGCACCGGCGTCACCATCGTGCACTGCGACCGCACCGAGTTCAACGACTGGAGCTTCCGCATGGTGAGACGCGGCGACGGCCCAGCTGTTATCGAGCGCCGGGGGTCCACGGGCCGGATTTGGGGGGGGAGGGTGAAATAGGGGGGGGGGTCCCCCACGTATGCTACTGGGTGGTGCTTTCCATCATTTGCGGTCGTCATTTTTGGTTCGGATGTCAGTTCACTGCTGGATGAGGGCCTGCCCTCACGACCTGTGCTGTCAATGAAGGCTGTACGTATGCAAAAAGAGCGCCACGGTGGCTAGATGTTAACTACCTCGCCTGGTACACAGGAGGTGGTGGGTTCGATCCCGACCCTGATGCCTACTGCTGTATATTTGGAGTTTGCATGTCTCTCTCTCTCTCATCATCATCACGGTGGTTAGGAGATGTTAACTACCTCGCCTGGTACACAGGAGGTCGTGGGTTTGATCCCGACCCTGACGCCTGCTGTATATTTGGAGTTTGCGTGTCTCTCTCTCTCTCATCATCATCACGGTGGCTAGGAGATGTTAACTACCTCGCCTGGTACACAGGAGGTCGTGGGTTTGATCCCGACCCTGATGCCTACTGCTGTATATTTGGAGTTTGCATGTCTCTCTCTCTCATCATCATCACGGTGGTTAGGAGATGTTAACTACCTCGCCTGGTACACAGGAGGTCGTGGGTTTGATCCCGACCCTGACGCCTGCTGTATATTTGGAGTTTGCGTGTCTCTCTCTCTCTCATCATCATCACGGTGGCTAGGAGATGTTAACTACCTCGCCTGGTACACAGGAGGTCGTGGGTTTGATCCCGACCCTGATGCCTACTGCTGTATATTTGGAGTTTGCATGTCTCTCTCTCTCATCATCATCACGGTGGTTAGGAGATGTTAACTACCTCGCCTGGTACACAGGAGGTCGTGGGTTTGATCCCGACCCTGACGCCTGCTGTATATTTGGAGTTTGCGTGTCTCTCTCTCTCTCATCATCATCACGGTGGCTAGGAGATGTTAACTACCTCGCCTGGTACACAGGAGGTCGTGGGTTCGATCCCGACCCTGACGCCTGCTGTTGTATATTTGGAGTTTGCGTTTAAGAGTATTTGGCTGCTTTAAATTCCCACGTGATAAGCCACTCCGTTGAGGTATCATTCGTGATGGGCAGGTTGATTTTGAAAAAAGAGCCGTATAGCTCAGTGGGCCTTACCTGGTCCAATAAAAAGTTTAAAATAAATTAAATCACGACGTTTCGGGCGCAACACAAGCGTCCTTCTTCAGGTGGGGACAACTTAGCTTTCGCTTTAAAAAAAAATACCGTGACTTTACTGAAAAAATCAAAGAGTATGAATCCTTGCAGTCACGAAAACTTCTAATCTAGAATAAAAAGTTTACAGTTAATTTTAAATTAAAGAACTGATTGCAAAGCTCGTAAGAATACACGCGCTCAGCAAATGTGCCCATTGTTAAAGTTGCCTTCGTACCGACTGCATTAGCGGTTAACGAGTTCACTCGCCGCATGACTTGTTGTGTCGCACAGGGAGAGGGAAGATTTGTCCACAGCCCCTCCGGGAGGTGCCTCGACCGCTCCGAGACTCTGCAGCAGGTGTTCCTGGCACTCTGCAACCCGACCAGCCTGAACCAGCGTTGGGAAATCAACCACATCAAGTTCTGAGAAGCACTCGTGAGAGACGGACAAACAAGCCTGCAAACAAAAGAGAAACAACGGAGCCTCATGGCCGATCGAGGAGTCCTGGGCAAGTTGTGACAAGGCAAGCGTGCGGATCGCCCGGCTTGCACGATGGTGTAGGTCCGAACCGTCAGGCACTCCCGTCACCTCTCCCAGGTGCTGCGATGTCAACGGAGTTCAGAAATTTGAATTCCTGAAGTGAGCAAACGAGCCTCTCTTTTTTTTTATATGAAACAAAAAATACTTTGCCCGATGGAAAATGTCACGGAGGTGTTGCCACACGGACGCACGAACTCTTACTTATGAAGTCGACAATCTCCACGTCTGCGTCAAGACGAAAGGACGTGTTGCGACCGTGCGAGATGGAATTGACCGTAAAATACAATCACCATTGCACATGTACATGTACAGCCGTTCACCGAGCCACTACTGCATGATGGCCTCCCCATGCCATGTGGGTTATTTGACGATACATGATACCTACCGACTGCAAGGATGCATTTTACCGAGGATTGTACGTGGTGTCCGATCAAGCTCGCCGATTTTGTGCAGTGTTAAGAACTTAAATGCCACACACCATACCTGAGGAGAACGATGCATAGTGCAGTATTCACTTATAGGAAGATTTAAAAAATCTGGTTTAATTTCAGCTTCATATTCTAGGATCACCAGGGGAAGTCACTTTGAATTAACACAAATATGCAAGCTGTTGCGTCATCATTGTACACCTTTGGAGAAGACACTAATATATACAATATACCAAAAAATAGGGTTTTTTATATTCAGTTGCAAATTCGACCGGTGTGAAGATAGTTTTAGAAATATAATTTTAGTAAGATGGACCTTCCAATTCATGACATGAACACTGCAAACGTGTAAAATCATATCCCAAATTGCGAAATACAACATATTATAATCACCTCACAAGATCCGATTTTCATTAAGGAAAACCCGAGTGGTATTTGTTTTAGAAGTGCCTGCAAAATGTTTCCAGCCTCGCAAAGACAAACGGGATGCGTACAAAGTTCAAACTGGTCACGGTGGCCACACACAGGGTTGCTTAAATCAACTGCAAATCAAGTACGGGCAGCACAATCTTGGCTGGAACTAAAAAACCTTGCAGTCCAAATAACTATGCTCACCAAACATGCGTGCAAAGCAGTGCTTTGAACCAATACTTTTCTTTTTCAAAACGTCAAAAAGTTGTCGTTCACGATAACGCAAAGTTTTTGATAAGCACACGAGCTTGAATTATTTACCACTCTCCAGAAAGGTTAAATGCGAACGTGCAACAACAACGAATATTTCCGTCACATAGTAACGTAGGGCCAAATGCCGAGCACCTTTTCTCATTAGGCATGCAACGTCAACAGCTTCCCACAACTTATTGTAAAGACACTGATAACGGTGCAGAATGAATCGTGAGAACGTGCCAATTTCATGGTACTGTTGTATATGCAAGAACGTGTTGCAATTGTACTTGGGCTTTGTTAAAAGATTTCAACATTTCGTAGGACTTAAAAAATGGGAGTGCCAGATGGAATTGTTGGGTTATTAAATTTCCTTCGTCTCCCATCAGTAAAACCCATGCCAATGCCAAGTTTCTTTGGTAACTTGCGGTTTTCATTCTCCCAACTACATAAATAGAAGTGCAATGCGGAGATGCGAGTGCCTTCTAAAAAAAAGGCACATTAAGGTCATGTTCCCCTCGAAGTTACAGCTCTCCAGGTTGTTGGCATACCAAAGCTTTACACATCATACCTAAACCCTGTCAATCTTTTTCTGCGTTTGGAGAAATAACCATGATTTGCATAAAAGCACACTGAACATTGAGAGTTTGAAACGTCTGTATGGTGCATCATTTGTAAAGTATTTTATCATTAAAAGTAAATTTCCTTGATGCTGTCCAAAGGATTACATTTATGTTGCACCTTAAATACTTATCAACCGTTGCAACCGCCCCCCCCCCCCCACAAGCAAAGAGGATGGACAATGTTGTAAAAAAAGACCATTTTATTGTTGCTTAAAAGTTACAGAATTTTATTAAGTCCAACAGACAAGATAAATGGACAACTTTCATCAGAATATATGTGAAACAAATTCACCCTACAAGGTTAATATTCAAAGCAGACAAAAACCCCAGGCTAAAAAAATGTATTACAAGCCACAAAGAAACAAAAGCAGACTGTACATAGTGGGAAGGAATTTTTTTTTCTTTTTCAAAGTGGCAATTTCTCAATACAGATTATGCTTTTTGAGTCTCGAACCTAGGTAAAAAAAAAATCTCAAAAGCAGGTCTCAATCTAACCAAGTCTACACTCTGCCACACAAATATTTCTGTTTCCTTTCAACCAAGCAGTACTCTTCTTTCAAAATGGGCAAACACTTCATCATAATTGGCCAATATCAAAGTTCTAATTTCACACAGCTATCATACATCAACTTGACATTAAGTGGCCCACTCGAAAGTAATGCATCACCAATCCTTAACCAAATTCAAATAAAGTGTTATAAGATACGCTGGCACAAGTCAATGCATATCATTGCTACATTTCAGTTGTCATTCATCTGTAGTTCTTGGTCAACAAGGTCGTGAGGTTACATCTTAGTTCAATTAAACCAACACCAAATCTATTTGAAGAAATATGGAGCGGGCCCTTGAGTTGACTGTACAGACATTGAATTTACACAATTATAAAGGAGGTTTAAGAAGTATTTGTTAATTCAATAAACATCCCTGTCCTATCCAACCAAATTGAGTTTCCTATTTTGCTCCAAATATCCAACAGTTTAATGCTCTCAAATGCACAGTAGTGCCCATTAACCAACACCAAAGCCCTTGAGAAACTATTACATCAATTATGTCAAAGCTGGGATTCTGCCATGGGCAAATGTAATAGACTTCACATTTTAATTTTTTACGTTGTGGGATCACTGACCCCCCCCATCCCCCCAAACTGAATAAATTCCCTCCAAACCTCCTTAAAAAAAACTATCAATGTAAGCGCCTGCCAATGAAGCATTTATACATCCCTACACCGAGGATGTTTTACACTCTCTGCTGCTGTCAGCCTACTCGTCATCATCCTCATCATCATCATCTTCCTCCTCATCTTCCTCGTCATCATCTTCCTCGGGTGCAGCCTTGGAGGGTGCCGCCTTGCCCTTTCCACGGTACGCCGCCACGTCCTGAGAAACAGAGAACACTTGCGCTTACAGCACAGAACATGGGCCAAGACATGCACTACAAGCAAGCATGCAATCGTGCCACGTAAATAAAATCGTGGCCCACTTTAAATAAATGCCACGCGACTGATTTGTCCCTCATAACCTTTATTAGCAACATAACCGAGCTCTGAATGAATCTGTTTTTTGAGGCTTATGAGAAGCAAATAGCATGCATGCACTGATTAATGCATTCATTTGGGAGATGTGCCTAAAAGATTTGTCAACCTTGAATGTATTTTCTTCCCTGTAGAAATGCCAACTGTTCAAGCAAATTTAAAAAATACAAATTGGTTCCCGTTTCAACACATGAACTATCACCATTTATATTACGGCTGCTTTGCAAATTGGCACACTTTAGCTGCCCAACAATAGTGTGCATTTCCAGATACACCGCCGCACATACTGCAGGACTTTACCAATACTCCAAGGCGTGGAATAAACGCAACTGTCGTAATTTGGGAATAAAACTGCATGCAAGTATTTTTTGTTTTTTATAAGTATCACACTTGCTATCAATTTCATTAGGTTATTAAATGGCCTTCAGCTCCCCACACATTTCCACCGCAACAAGCAACTCACGATCGCTTCGTTAGAAACCTCACCTTCTCATACTTCTCCTTCAGCTTGGCAGCCTTCTTCTCATACGGAGATTTAGTCTCGGGCGTGAGTAGTCCCCACATCTCTCCCAGCCGTTTGGCAATCTCACCGATGCCCAGGCCGGGGTGATCTGCCTTCACCTTGGGCCGGTGCTCCGAGCAGAACACGAAAAATGCAGATCTGTGCACAAACACGGCGATAGGGCCACCATGTGTTAGACCAACACCACTCACCTGGCAAACTTGGACCAATCTTTTCCGTCGGCCACATTCGCTTTAAAAGCTACGACGATTTCACAAGCCACTTACAAAATACAAACAAGGTTTCTAGACAGCCTCAACATAATACGCTTTGACTGCCACGGATTAAATTGCACAGCACAATAGCACTCACTTTGTACGCAATCACATTAGTGTCTTTGTGGGTCGTGTGTGAAATAGCAATTCTCAAGACTTGCTATGAAAAGTAGATGCAACGAAGTACACACAAGGCCCCTTTGTAAATCCACTGTTTAACGAAGGGGGGCCTCCCCGCAGTGCAAGGTAATTGGGAAAAATAAAACATTTTTAAACCAGTGACGAGGCCACTTTCTCGGCGGCAAAACACCACAAAACAGGATGCCGCAGGACTTACGGGGGCCTCTTGGGTGCATTAGGGTCCTTTGTCTTCCTCTTGCCCTTAGGCGGAACGTAATTTTTCATCTCCCGGTCATAACGTGCCTTGTCAGCCTTAGCCATTTCCTCAAAACGCGCTTTCTCCTTGGGAGACATCGTCTGCAAGGCACAATAATAGAGATCCATGTTCGTCAACGAACTCCACTTACAGGCGACCAATGTCGATAGTTGCCAAAAAAAGAGTGGGGAATTATGTCAAAAGGGCATCACGAGCATCTTTACCTTCCAGCGCTCGGAGCATTTCTTGGAAAACTCGGCAAAGTTTACAGATGCCTCCGGATGTTTCTTCTTGTGCTCCTCGCGACACGTCTGCACGAAGTATGCATAGGAAGACATCTTCCCACGCGGTTTTCCTGGCTCTCCTTTACCCATTTTGTCACTAGAACACAAAAAATGTCAACAGTTACTATAAATAGACCACTACACACTTTCTCACAACAGAATATTTATGGCAATTAATGCGTTTGACGAGTTAAAATGTCCATTCCGGTACACAACGGAATTGGCAGCGAAACGCAACCAATTGGTAATAAAAGGCGGGATTTTTTCGGTGCCATTTGCTCGTCACCACATTCTCAACATCTGTCGAGTGGGAGGTGTAAAGGCAGAGCCATGCCTTTCATCTTCTTAAAGGTCTTGTGAATGAATACCCACAAGTATATACGTTTAAGTTGCCAAAAAATTAATAGCTGCATTATTGTTTGAGTGTAATTTAGTCAAAATAACTAAGCTGTCTCCAGTCCATCCAAAACTATTTTGATGCAATCAATACATAACCCTATTAACATGTCTGCATTGCTTTCACATTACCCACTCTTTTTGGACTTTTTCAGATACCTCATCACGCAGATGCACATCTATGTAGAAGACCTTTAGCCCATTGATTTGCCTTTTAGCTAAACGTGGCCTTTTTTAATTAATCCTATTTTAACACGACAAATCGCTTGGGTGCCATATCACTAATCGGCCACCTTGACATCTCAGAATGTCTTACCCAGGCGGCGTTACATCAGCGCACACATTCTAAATCCGCAATGTTGAATGACACGATACTGCATTACCCGTATAAACCATGCCAAGACCGTCTTCACCAATTAGCACGGCAGTCACAACATCGTGACACGAGATCCCAGGCAACTAGACCAATTTACCACCTTTTTTATAATCAATCTACAGTCGCATTAATACACTGCACACACACCCTGGGAATAACGCCAAAAACTCTAAGGGGCCAATTTTGACAGACATGCACAGTCTGCTTTTGTACTGTACCCTAGAACAAGACGTTACCATCATGCGTGCAATTTTACATTGTCCATGGCTAGCCAATGCTCAACACGCACGCCTATTTCTGTATTGATAATTACCAAATTATAATTTTGTGGGTTAGGAGTTTGACATTCACGGAGCGTGACTATGTCCTAGCCCAGGGGTCGGCAACCAAAATAACAAGAAGAGCCATTTCTTTCCAATTCGGTACAAAATTCAGTATTTCAAGAGCCGCAATGCATCTGAGTACATACTGTACATACGTACATATTGTCAAGAAGCAGCCCGTAAAGAGCCGCATGCGGCTCCGGAGCCGTAGGTTGCCGACCCCTGTCCTAGCCATTCAATTAATTACCAGTGGAGAAACAAGCACTGGAGGCAATACTAGTTACGATGTTAATTATCATCTTAAACCAGCAAATTGAAATGACTGATAAAAACATATATCATCATTCACCAGTGCATATTAACAGTAAACAAGAACGTGCTATTTATCTCGGTTTATAATAAAGGCGCAAATCGCTCATGCCATCACACGTCAGAGGACAGGGCATGTATACACACACATTCTTTGCAATCCTACCCAATTAAGGCTACTTGAATGCAGCAATAATTTCGACAGAATTTATAACGGACTTGCAAATTAAAGACAAAATGCAAAAGCGAGATTTGAATGCCTGCGTCTTCATACAACAGGCTATGGATAATCGTCTACTAAAAGCCAGTAGAATTGACAAATCCCTTAATTAATCTTTCACGGAAACATGAAATGTGGCGTCCTCATTAATTTTATACGCGTGTGCTCCACAGCAAAACTAAATAAATTATTTCGGGTGAGCTTATACAAAATGCATCATTACCATTTTTTTTACAAATGCGAAATGCATTTAATCAAAATGGAAAGATCTATCCAAGCCGTTAACAAGGCGGAGGAAAGGGAAAATAAAAAAAATCAATGAATGAATGGATGGAAGGCATCGCCTGCAATGGCGATGGTGGCCCACCACCACCACTAACAATAGACAGCAACCACGCGGCCGAGCCAGGGGCGGATTTCAATGTAACAACACGAATCTTTGGTCCTAAAAACAACAAAACGGAACCTTAAAAACAGCAACAGGCAAAAAAATATTTAAATAGGTTTTTACCATTTCAACTGGTACAAAAACTGAAACCTTTATATAAGAAATCATGTTTGCAATAACCACAACACAAGCAGTCAAAATACAACCAAAAAGAAACTCTGATGATAGTGCATATCATTATCAGAGTTTATTTTTGTTTGCATTTTGACTGCTTGTGTTGTGGTTATTGCAAATATGATCCCTTGTATAAAGGTGTCAGTTTTTGTACCAGTTGAAAGGGTAAAAACCTATTACTATATTTTGCCACTGGTAAAGGAAGTCTCATAGGGAAACAAATATTCGTATAATAAACCACAATAGACTCCACGGGATAACCTCGCTCAACTTTGTCCGGGTCATGTACGGGTTCTAATGATTCCCGCCGTCCGCGTTGCATTCGTTTGTTTATATATTGTTAAAACATTAAACAAAGAATGTAGGTTCAAAACACGCAGAAATTTCACATCTCGCTATTTCAAAGCGCATATATTTAAATGGTTACTTAGATATATATGCATTAATAAAACTAGTTTTTAATAAACATACAATATTTAAAAACACAAGCTTCACAAATGTTCCATAATACTTCAACAACGTGACAAGCTCTAAGTAAAACCATGTTTACGATTCTAAAACGTTTTCACACAAAAGTTACCACTACAACGCACAAGCTTATAGCAAAAACAAATTGTAATTGAACAGATGGCACCTTTCAAACAGAGGCGAAATACAAACCACGCCATTAAAACATTCGCGGTAAAAATCTGCTAAAATTCAAAGACCAAGTATATAACTGCAAATAAAGAAAATAACGATAGAAGTTCTACATTTTGAGTAAAAAAAATATTTTTTTATAAACGAGACCATTTAAATGCGTGCACAGTAGACTCCATCTTTAGCGCCCGTCGGGCCCCCACAAAGGTTTTGAACCATTCCCTTACAGCTCCAAAAAAAACACCACCACATCCAAATAGAACAGCGACTTAAGCGACGAATATCTCCCCTGATTTTTCCTTCCATTTTCATCCCGTAAAGCGAAGAAAACCACCGCGTCAATTTAACAAATAACCTCAAATTAACATTTTACAAAACGCGCGCGTTCCCAAAATGGCCGTGGTGCCTTCTTCACACGCAAGCCCGATAGGGGGTCACACTCCTCGCGCAATCGCGCCTCGAGGCTCATTCCTACCATGCCACCGCGCTCAAAAGCCCAACCATCGTGAGCGGTACATTCCAGCGGGGGTCCCGACGTCAATCCGGGGCCGATTCGCCGCCGCGAACCCCGAGAAAATCGCACGGGAACGCGTCGAAGAAGGGGGCGAACGCGACCGCGCAGACCGTCGCCGCCATCTTACGTCGCCCGCAGTGGCAACGGCAGCCGCCCCGCGTTGATTTGCGAGCGAGATAACAGACTGCGATCACGGCCTTCTCGTTCGCCCACCGACACGCGGATAAATTCAGCGTACGAAGTTAAACGAACGACGGCGTAAACGAAAGAAAACGGCGGAGCGCGATCGTCTATATTAATATAAAAAATTACAAAAAAACAACATACCCCCCCCCCTCTCCTCCTCCCCTCACACCACCCCGTAACTAAACCGCGGCCACACTCGACTCACCCGCCACTTGGGTTCGCTTAACGCTGGCGCGGTACCGTGCAACGGCGGAGGCAATGGCAGCTCGCGGCGCTCAACGAAGGCGCAATAAGCGACGATGGAGCGCGCTCCCATTGGCTGGCGAAGCCGCCGCCGCGCTCCCATTGGCTGGCGCGCGCATTTGAATCGGATGCGCCGCTCGCCGTTGGCCGGCGCGCGCATTGGGGGGAGGTGGGGGGGGTGGGGTTAGGGGGGAGTGGGGGGGTGGGGGGAAACCGGCGCTCGTCCAATTGGCTCGCGCGGCGCCGGGCGGTACTGAAGGGGGAGGAGGTGGGCGGTCCTAACGGGGAGGAAGGGGGCGGTTTGAAGGGGGAGGGGGGTGGGAAAACGGTCGCGCGGGCGCTTAAGAAACCGAAGCGAAAAGCGCGGGAAAAAACTAAGCGGGTGGGGGGGAAAGCGCCCCCCTCACCCCGGGGGGGTGGCGCCCTCCTCCCCCCTCCCCCTTGCCCCTCCCCCCTCCCCCCCTTTGTCCCATTCGGTTTTTTGGCGCCAAAAGTTCCCCCCGGGTCGACGCCGCCGCGACGCGGGGTGAAGTTTAACGCCGCTGGAAACGTAGAAGATTGTGCTCACAAGTGTTGCCATCACGTCTACCAACACCAGCACCACCACACAAATATTTTTAAGGAACGAAACAGGAGGATTTCTCCACAAAATATGTCTGTCGCCTGACGAAGTTAGTTGTATTTGCTGGCGAAACGTCGTGCTCAATGTAAATGTTGCAGCTTTGCTATCCACACTGTACTAGTAACGAATTGGCATGTTGTGTTTACGTGACAAACCTTACTAATTGCTTGTGGCGGGTTTAACGACACATTTTTCTATTTAAGCGATCCCAAAAAGAATATTACAGATATATTTGTTGTACTGTTGATGTATGTGCGAGAGACGATACGTTATTGTGCGTTTGTGCACACAACAGTACTTAGTCGTGTTAACATCGTATCGATTCTTAGAAAGCAAACACAAGGTCAAGAATATGAATACAACATCGCGAATTGATAGAGGCTTAGTGCCCCGTATCCCGCTGTAAACATTGAACAACTGGGTAGGTTTTCCCTCACTATAAAATTATTATTTGTACATAAACTAAATCGATTAAATGCGATTGTATTCACCAGGTTGTGTTTATCGAAACATGATCGCAATCCGAGCGGGAGTATATTAGTTGATTCAAAGTTGTGTCGAAACGGCTAAGCGAAGTTTTATTTTGAGGTAATCAAAAGGCTGTGATCTTGGTTCTTTCGGTAAAGTCACGTAGAAGGGAAATAATAAAATAATTAAAATAATACGTAATAAGATACAAAAAAGTAAAGTCACGTAGAAGGGAAATAATAAAATAATACAAATAAAACAAGATAAAAAATTTAAGGCACGTCGAAGGGAAATAATAAAATAAAAACTAATAACTTTAATTTCATTATCTCCCTTCTACGTGACTTAATTTTTTTTATCTTATGTTTTCTTTTTATTATTTCCCTTCTACGTGACTTTACCGAAAGAACCAAGAAGATGAATCCCTGCAGTCACGAAAGCTTTAAATCGAAAAGGCTGTAAGTTTGTGAGGTATTGTTAGACACTTATGCGAATTGCATTGAGTACGATGTTGCGTGATATAGTTACTTTTAAAAACACGTTAAGCTACGCGTTAGATGATATAGGTAACGCGTACTCTTATGTTTTTTCGGTAAAGTCACGTAGGTAAAAAATAGAAATAATAAATAATAGAAATATTTATTTTATTCCTATTAAATAAATAAAAATAATACAAATAATAGAAAATAATAATAGAAAAAAAAGCTGATTTTTTTTCTATTAAATAAGTAATAATTGAAATAATAAAAAAATGCAAATAAAATAGAAATATTAATTTCTATTAAATAAATATAAATAATGCTAATAATAAATAATAGAAATAAAGTTATTATTTTATTCCTATTATAGTTATTGGTAATTATTTATTTCCTACGTGACTTTACCGAAAAAAAAACTAAGAGTATGAATCCTTGCAGTCACGAAAGCTTCAAATCTAGAAAGGTAACGCGTACTTTAGTCTGTTTAGCAGATTGTTTGAGCATCCTTCACACGTTTTAACGTGGAAGGTCCCTGCATATACATGAGTTCACGTTAAACACAACATTGTGCTAAAGTTAATGCTTAACGCCCTATCCTGTTGTGGGCGACGTAGTATTATCGGTTGTATCTTATCACACTTGTATCCATTGATCTACCCGCAAGATAAAGGCAGACTCAAGGCATTCTCTATGCAAAACCATACATGCTGATTAAACACAAAGCCTGTTAACATTGATTAGGTGGACTGTATATATTGAACGAAATGAACTTCAAATGTAAGATGGTAATGGTTAAACTTTACAACTACTGGCCGTTCTGTTGCTGTATTAATTAACATTTTTGAGGGGTGGTTTTAAATCCTACGTAAACATTTCACCATTATGGTTTTACTCAATGCCATTCACATTGAGCAGTGTTCACTGAAACCTTTGCATAGGTACATCACAATAAGCAATCTAAACCGTACACACTAAGTGCATTATACCCCAATCCTCGAGTCGTTATAGATACATGTCTGAGGTTAAACATACAATGGTCTTACTGCCGAATCAATAGTGCTTGTAAAGTACTAGTGGCTGGTTACATTATATATATGCACTTCAGTGTTCCCATATTAACACGAGAACAACCTGCAACTTTATTTTCCACAAATTCGTTTTCCACAATGGTGTAACACGAATGCATGCATGTCAACCCCGTATCAGTGCCCTACCTTATTACAGACCAAATCAGACCTTATTGGTCACCCCGTGCCCCGTATAAATCTAAACGTTTATCCTACAAAGATCCCATCACAAGGGAGAAACACAAATAGACAATCACCACTACAGTACTCCACTCACCACTAGTACACTCACCACCACTACACTCACTACCTTATTCCAGACCAATTCAGACCTTATTGGTCACTCCGTGCCACTTATCAATCTCAACGTTTATCCTGCAAAGATCCCATCACAAGGGAGAAACACAAACAAATAGACAAATCCATTTTAAAACGTGCTCGTATGCCGTATGGAAAACTCAATGTATGGGTTGATATGCTAATGCATGTCTTAATTCAGTGGTAAAGGGCTATAAATGATTATGCTAGTGCAGAAGTGTATCTGGAAAAGTATTATGTTTCCAAGGGGCAGTGACGGACAAGATTATAATCCCAGGCTGTGGCTGTAGACGCGTTTTCTGTATTTCACATCTCCCTCCACCAGGTGGCACCAAAATACAACAAAAGGGACTGATAATACTGGTAGGAACCCACTGGTTCCACCAGCCCACGGGATTATTGTCTCCGTCCGTCCGTCGTGCAGGGAGGGGCTGGGTGACGAAGAGCTGGGTGGGAGGGGTGGGGCTGGGTGGGAGGGGTGGGGCTGGGTGGGAGGGGTGGGGCTGGGTTGGAGGGGTGGGGCTGGGTGGGGCTGGGTGGGGAGGGGCTGGTCACCCCGTGGTGCCCTTATAAAACTCAACGTTTAACTTACGCCGGCTTGTGCCCGCCCTCACATTCGGGCATATTTGCGGAATACACCACGCCGCCATTGACCCTGGCCATTGACCGAGCAACCCAACGTTCCTACCAGCTCCATCCGCAGGAATGTGTTTACTAGAAATTAATTTCGCATCGCTCGTCGGTTTGGCAATGGTGTTCAGATTATAATTATTAATGTGGGTAAGTTAAAAGTTAACGATGTTAGGCATTAAAGGTATAATGAATGATTCGGCGATTCCATAATTTTTCGGATGCAGGGTCATGTTTCTAGTAAACTTATTTTTTTAAATAACATTTTGGATAATCAACATTTAGTCAACGCAGTTACACTACTAGTTAGTGTTGCGGAGACAGGAATGGCATTTGAGTTATGAATTGAGCTAAGATATAACAATATCGGCTAGTTGCAAAGAGTTACATCGATACAGTATTTAGGATATTGTCAGTGCTAGAGAATTTTTAATCGATAATCATATTCGCAGGCAAGTAAGGGAGTGATTTTTATTTGTAGTCTTATGGTTAGTACTTGTGCAATTACAAGAAATAGTTTTTGAGCCAAGGACAGATAAGGTTGGAGTAATTGTTATGAATAGTGAATAAGGTTAGGAATTACCATTGCAGCAAAGTCAACATTGTGCATGGGTACAATCGTGTTCGAATATTACGGCAGCTGAAATATAAATACGTACCATTTTTTCGTTTGGTTAACTGTTCATTTAATTAATGCGCCATCCCTGCGCCTTTATGAAAACGAGGCACGTCCTACACAACGCATCCATTAAATGCGCCATGCGTGCAGTGCAACTGCATTGATTCGCCGCGTTGTGGAGCAGCATCCCAAGAATGAGGGAATGGCAGTTGTTGAATCGTTGCCCGCCTGGCCAGGATTATTTATGCAAGGCTATTAGTATTACAGAACTGTGCGCCGGGGTGTTCACAAACTCGTTTCGCCGCTTATCTGCGACGTTACCACCATGATCGATATACCAACACGGATGCTTTTTGGCAATTTGTAAAATGTCGGTCTCTGTGCGTTGGGCATAAACAAAAATTCCACACCAAGAGCACGTTTTCATTTGCAATCGACGTTTCTATTTTTGTGTCTATATGTGTAGACTGTACTGGAATTGTCCCGACATCCCAGTGGAGGGCCCACTTGAAATAAGAAACCTTTATTTTAATAATGACTGCGCCATTAATCATTATTATACGACTGTATATAATTGCCATACAACACATTTAAAAACCATAAAGCAGCCGAATGCAGCGCCCACAAAATAATGCAGAAAGCGATGGCAAAAAAACGACGTATTCACTTTTGCAATACGTTTTTCTACCACCAAACACTTTTCCCAAAAATTCTTCAAGTCATTCAAGCTTGGCTTTAAAACAATGATAACGTAAAAAACATGATCACAAACGTGAGCTTAGCCGCTGACACTTTCAGAAAACGAGTTAGTTATTTTTTTCCCTCTCGTTGTCTCTGCTGCTAGGGGACACAATGAGCTGTGTCTCCTCCATCCCACGCGTATCCTATGAAAATGCCCTTCACAGGCTCGCTCGCCGACCACATGCTGATGCTATTTTGGCGATGGGATTCGTGGGCGCCCAGGCAGCAGGCGATGAAGAATAAGGCCAGGTCATAGCAGTCACATCAAATTGCCTGCAAAGGGAAAGAATGCAGTGTTTCTTGATGCGTTTCACCACCAGGTCGTAGTTTACTGGAGGACATAAAGCGTTTTTTTTCTTTTTATAAGGGCACATTGTTTTTCATTGTAAGTTCACACACACACACTTATTACCACAGTTCTCATGTACATGTGCTTTGTCAATCCACTGCGGGAGGAGGGTTCTCCACACGCCGTGCAGATTGTAGCGGTTATTTGGCCATAATTCACCACGCTGATCAGTGCGGATTGGTCGAAGGTGGAAAGCATAGGCGTGGAACACAAGTGGAATTTAACAATGGGGTTTGTTTTCCTACACTGCCATTAAACTGGAACTGCAGTTCCATCACTAAACGGTGTGATAGGGGATTGATAATGAGCTGAATATAAATATGCTGCAACTTTTTTTTTCTTTTTTGTCAGCAATGTCTGAATCGCATGATACAATTATTATTTTCACTCGTCATAAGAACCCATTCCTGTACACACATAGTCTTGTGGGTTTTAGGAAGCAAAACTGCTTATGATTGAGTCACCAATCACTGATATTATAGTCTGTATCACGCATTGTGTACCAAGGTAAATTGAATTTAAATGTATGGCCATTCTTACTTGAATGGCAAACATACATTTTCCAAAATATAAATATTATTTCACATCCCCTTTGTCATCCACTGCTAGATGTTCTTTCCACGACGTATGATTTATGAGGGTTGATATATATTTGGTAACATTTCAGTGGGAAAATTATATTACGATTTAGCCAATAGGTAAACAAATGTAGCAATAAGTGTAACTGGACGAGCTTTCACGTAGATTTAAATTCAGCATAGCTTCGAGGAAAACAGTAACATGTCCACATTAGTTGTGATAACTTCTGAGTGAATGCACCCAGAAGTCAACATTCTACTCTACATGCATAGCTTTGGGTTGAAGGTGTGGGGAGGCCCTCATCCAGCAGTGGATTGGATTGGCAAATGGCTATACATATACGTACATGCACAGAATCACTATGATATATATAGCATAGGAAGGTAGTCCATAGTCTCCATGGCTGGTATGCTCAGTCCATTAACACATTACATTCCTGGAGTGTCAAATGGTGATTCAACGTTATACGTGGCATATTAATGAATGCATCAGTATATAACGCTTGAGAAAATGGCATCACTAATTTAATCTCCGTGCATTTCGTGTTACAAGAAGGCTGTTCCATTGAGTATCTTTGACCTTGGAGTAAATATTCTATGCACATTTGGCCACAATGTACTTTCCTCTCACTCGTATATATGCAATACTAATCTGTGAGCTGTAGTCATTGCTGGTGGGTCTCATTATAATCCACTAGCTTGTTAGCCCGTCCTGGGACGTAAGCTGAAATATTAAAGATGCAAATTAACGTTTATTGTGATTGTTAATTTAATTAGGAAATGTAGCAGTTAAATATTTTTTTCTTAACTTATGAAATTAAATTAAGGTTTCTCCGTATACGATATTTTGTGTGAATCTCTTATCGGTGTTCAAAAGGTTTCCCTGCAGTTGACTGACAAATTTATCTTCACCGATGGACGCTTGATAGCGAAGAGTGAAGAAAGTAGAGTGCTGATACTGTCTGAAGTAACTAAGCAAATAACGAAAAGCAAAGAGAAGCATTAGAGTTACGAATAAATTGATCAGAGTATAATTTTATCTTGTCTAAATGTAATGGCAGGGAATATTGAAAAAATAATGTTATCAAACACTTCACTGCATTTCACTGTAGCACTGTATTAATGGCAGTGAATGTTGCACAAAAGGAAGTCATAAAACACCTCACAGCATTTGACCACAGCACTGCATTAATGGCAGTGGTTGTTGCACGCAACTAACTCATAAAACACCTGACGTAATGTCACAGTAGCACTGTATTTAATGGACGTTCAATTACTGACAATCCATTGCTCTGATACTTATCTTCCGCTTTCGCTCTCTGGGGTTGAAAACAATTGGAATTCGATACAATGTCTGCAAAGTAGAAGAAAAATGTTTATCATAGCATAATTTGGAAGCGTAAAGTCGACTTACCTTTTGTTGGACGTGCGGAAGAAATAAAGGCACCAAATGCACTGATGCGGCGTAGAATCATTTATTGCCTTAACTTTCTTTCAAGATACATAAAATTGACTGGGAATTTGCATAATTTGTTTAATCATAGCCGCTCGACCTTCTGCGTTAGTCAAAACAATCCAGGCACAATAATAATGAGGGGGGGGGGGGAGTGACGTCACGCACGGGACACAGACATTCTTGGCTCATTATATTAGTAAATACCACACGCAGGTAGCAGTTGGCACAACATGCCTATGACCACATTTGCCGGAATGCGCTTGATTTTATCAGATTTCGGAAGCTAAGCCTGTATAGTGCTGGCATGGGTGACCACGAATAGAATACAGGTGTTGTTGGGGTTCTGGGCAGGAGAGTGCAGTGCAGCAAATACACAGATTTTTCTGCACTCTCCCCACCACCACCGACTCGCATTGACCAGCGTGGTGAAGTAGGGTCAAATAGCCTTCACACACAGCAGCGGACTGACAAACGAACTGTTAATGCATATGTACGGAATAAACATTACATTGTCTGCACCTGTGTGGTAGAACTGTGATGTCTAATGACCTATATAGAACATCGGATAATTGATTTAGTGGGCCTCATCGTGAGCAACAACAGAGATGATAATGCAGTTAATGCATTACGCTATAAACCTAGCGACATGAGTTTGATGCCACTGCTGTCACGGTGGTTGTTTGACTATACCTTACCACGCTGATCAATGCGACTAAATGGAGGAGATCCAGGATCGATTCAGATATCACTCACCACTGATGTTAGCCATGGCCAGGAATCAAACTCTGGACACCGGTTTTAGAGTACAATACCCTAACCCCTGATTCTAGATTTGAAGCTTTCGTGACTGCAAGGAATCATATTCTTAGGTTTTTTCGGTAAAGTCACGTAGGTAAAACATCAAAATTAATGAAAATAAAATAAAAACAAAAATCACGACGTTTCAGAGGCAACACAAGTCTCCGTCATCAGGTGGGACCGTCACAGCCAGATTAGCTGCATCAAGTGAGGCAATGATTCAAGATGTAATCCCTTTAAAGCGAGTTGAGGGGGGAGGAGAGGGAGGGGGGAGCTCATCAGAATATGGTAGCCAATGAATGGAACGTATCGGGAGGGAGGGGGGGCGGGGCCAAAAGGGTGGGCGACGGCGTGGAAGCGATTGTGCGCAAGCGACAAACTACTGCACACGCCAACACAATGGACAGAGAGGGGGAGGGGAGGTCTGATACACATGATAGACAAAAGAACGAAAATGCCCATGTTTATACCAATGCTGACTGAACAATGAAGAGAGTACTGTTAAAAAATAACTGGGGATGTTAACACTCGGTAAAGTAAAGTAAAATAGTGCCTGTCAGGTAAGATGGTCCAAAAAATTGTAATTAAGTCTTTTTTGCGTGGTTGATAACATCTTTCCAATGATTACTAAGTTTGTACCCATCATCACGGTTGAAATTATGTCTGTGTTTGTATATTTGTATGGCTTCGTGTACAAACCTTTGATGGTAGCCGGGAGGTTTGCAGAGAACCTTGGTCTCGGAAAAGACAATTTCATGAGAGCCCACCGAGTTGTAGCAATGATCGGCAACGGCAGAAGAATCAGTTCTGCCGTGTTTCAGATCTGACTTGTGCTCGCGGACACGATCAGAAACATGACGTTTCGTTTCTCCAATGTAGCAATCACCACAAATGCAACTCAATTTGTAGACTCCAGGATACTGTAAGTCAGGAACGACATCCTTCACAGATGGAATCAGATCACGGATTTTATGCACTGTACTAACCCCTGCCCCACGTTTTGATGAAAACAGATATGGGAACCCCATAGATCTAAACAAGTTACGTATGTATGGAAGGACACAATGGAGGTGTTGTGAAGAGTTGCATCAATTAAATAATTTCGTTCTGCTCATACCATCGGCATCACAGGATTGTGAGAGATGCCGATGGTGTGAGAAGACATTCATCCCTTCATGGCTATTGCAGATACATACCGTGTCAACCTATATGGTTTACTCCAGAGGTGGGACAAAGTCATTGTTATGCAAGTCCAAGTCGAGTCGCAAGTCATCAAATTCATGACTCGAGTCTGACTCGAGTCCAAGTCACATGACTCGAGTCCACACCTCTGGTTTACTCTGTATTCTTGTACAGGGAAATTTAGTTTTTAGGTCCATATGGCATACAGCCGTTTCAGACGGGAACAAACATTTTTTGTCTATTTGTTTGTGTTGCATTCATTGACCCCCCCCCCCCTTCGCACGTGAATGACTCACAAGTAATATCACATCTATCCCTCTATTTAAGGAACGGATCAGAATGATTTCTGCACAAATCTGGCTCGCCTAATGTAGCTAGTTATTACTAGCGAAACGTCGTACTCAGATTCTAAATGTTGTGGATTTGCCCTCCAATACACTGGCGTTGCTGTACTAGTAACGAATTGGCATGTTCTGTTTACGTGACAAACCTTACTAGTTGGCTGTGTCGGGTGGTGGCGGGTTTAGCGACGTATTTCTATTTACGCAATCTAACCCCAAAAATATGTATTATGGACTTTATAGGATGAACGTTGATATGTGACCAATACGGTCTGAATTGGTCTGTAATCAGGTAGGCACTGATTAGCGGTTGACAGCGATGCAGAAACAGCTGTGAATATTCGGTTTGTGTGTTGACATGACCTGAGAAAGCCTCTTTCGACGAACGACTTTCCATTATTCTACCGTTGCTGAGTTAGCGTGACCAGAAGGTGGCGATACACACCCACGTAGCAACATGTCACTCCGTAGAATATCTCCCCCTATCGGTGTAAGCGTGGCGTGGCAGCTTTTCTCTCGGCAACACGCAGCGTAAAAGGCCCCCAATGTTTTTGAAACAATGTCGAAAGAGCCATCGGCTGTTAGCTATATATGTTTTTTTGTAACACAAACGACTCGAGGCACGATTCGCGCTGTCGGCCGCGAAACAAAAGCACGGTTCTATAACACACGCAAAAACAAAAAAAAATTCGATTTAAAGCTTTCGTTACTACAGGGATTCATCTTCTTGGTTCTTTCGGTAAAGTCACGTAAATAAAATAATTAAAAATGCCATGTTTTATTTAAATATTATGTTTTATTTTCATTATTTCCCTTCTACGTGACTTTACCGAAAGAAAGAACCAAAAAAATAAAAATTCTTGTCAGAAGTGGGGTTCGAACCCACGCCTCCATTCGGAGACCAGATTTCCCGCGTTGAGGCACGGAAGGCTTCGTTTCGCCTTGAGTCTGGCGCCTTAGACCGCTCGGCCATTCTGACTTCCAACAACGAGCGGCGTCCGCTGGTCATATAACCATCGCGTCTCTCTCGCAATACTGCGACAGTCGTCGAACAAGAAGAGGCTCTCGGAGTGGCCGACGTCGGCGATTTGAAATAAAATTATTTTTTGAAGAATCAGCAATAAAACGGGAGGTGTTGAGGTAGTTCGAACACCGACTGGGAAACCTTTTTTTGTTGTTGCAAGGAATTAAGTTCGCATTAACCGCACTTGTGGTGAACACGCATGGAAACGTGCTTCGATGATAATAATAAGAACATTGCATTGTGTTTGAAACTGATTGTCCGACACGCCGCGACAAGCCATGGTCAATCCACTGCTGGATGATGGTCGAGTAGTCTGTCGTCCCAGACTGATTTGACCCCCTACCACCATTCTGACTTCCAACAACAAACTCGATGCCATATAAATTAACGGAGGTTTCTACAACATTGCACCATCAGCAAGCTTCGCGTACTCATCGTGTGCAGCCGTGGTCATTCATTCAATCCACCGCTGGATGAAGGCCGCCTGTCAATCCAGCGAGGGCTTGAAGATAAAGCATTGCCGCTATTTATAACGATGGGGCTAATACCAAACGACGTTGGGATTTTTTTAATGATTATTATTATCGACGCTCCGAACTCCAACATTCTGTACACACAAAGGGTTTACGTCTATGGGTGACTCAAGACTGTGCTTTTAATCAACGCAGTTGCGTCGCTTCGATGTTCAGTTCCATACCTGTCAACCCCTTATCAGTGCCCTACCTTATTCCAGATCAATTCAGACCTTACTGGTCACCCCGTGCCCTTTATAAATCTCAACGTTTATCCTACAAAGTCCCATCACAAAGGGAAAACACAGATATAATAGTTTTTGCCTGTATTGAAACTTAATTTCCCTTTACAAGAATACAGGATTTAAAGCGTATGGGTTGACAGGTATGAGTTTCTGTACAAATGTATGCGCAGTATAGTAACCTGAATTTAATTGACTCGTCGGGTCGAATTGGAAAAGGCCCCGTTATGAGTCGGTGTATATATTCATCGCTAGGTGGCGCTGTGGTATGTTCACCTATAACACAGCTCTACCAAAAGTGAGGTGATGTTTGGGTTTTTTTACTTTCCAACCGAGTAAAGCATTGGCACGTTTCGATTACGCGACGAACCCTTTACTAATTGGCTGTGTCGGGTGGTGGTGGTGGGTTCAACGACACATTTATATTTACGCGATCTAAACCCAAAACACCTCTATTATTGGAAAATATTGGTCGCGAAAGCCTACTGCGTGTTCAAAACTAACACAGTTTATAGTACTGTGAAGGTTTTTTTGGCGTGAATTTTAATGTGTCGTGAACCCACCACCACCCGATTTGTAAGATTTGTCACGTTAAACAACACGTGCTGGTCACGAAAGCCTTCGTTTTAAAATGTAAAAGCCTGCGTGTTAAAACACAGTTGTAAATGTACACATCCAAACAAACCCCGACTTCTGAGTGATCACCCTTCTTCCATAATACAGTTTTTTTTTAGGTTAGATGATGTAAATATATAAATGTGTCGTTAAACCCGCCACCACCCGACACAGCCAAACCCGCCACGGGTGGTGGAGGGTTTAACGACACATTTATATATTTACGCGATCTAACCCCAAAAAACCCTCTATTGTGGATGATATTGGTCGTGAAAGCCTACGTGTTCAACTCACCCTTCTTCCCTTTACAAATCATCAGGCGTGTGCAGCGTGTAACGAATTACTTTGTATTTCAACGGAGATGTGTGTTTTGAGCGTTAAACGCGGACAGGCAAGATCGTGGCGGATAGTGAGCATTGGAGTTTGGGGATTGTCGAGTTTGTGATTTTAACCATGTAGCACTTACGCCTTTACTCTGTACTCATCCGCAATGGCCTGACAACGAAAGTTCACCCACGCTCTGCCCAACCAATTACCGAGTCCATGGCGATGCTGATGTTCGCGTCCGAGCGGTCTCGGGCGCTGCACTCAAAGCGAAGCAGCCCTTTCGAATTCCACATCTTACTGACATCAATGTTTGAGGTCACTTTTACATCTCCAAAAAGCATATTGGGTTAAATTGTTATCTTCCACCTGCACTGTTTTTTCTTCTTTCGTATGGCTGATGAAGATGCAGAGCAGCAACAACAACAGTTTCGCATTCAGGTGGCCAAGCCAGACAACCGCATCAGGAGCAGTAGCGGAGCAGTGCATCGCTGTGATGTCTTCTTCATATTTGTCGATCGGCCATTGCGTCGTTACACGTTGTACGGTCCGTTCTGGGTGACCACAGTCGCACAGCAGAGAGTTTTTTAAATTTTCCATTTGTCCATTTGGGTATCCGCATCTGCCACGGTTTGTGGGGATGCGATTTAGGGTGGATCATGACCTTCACTGCACTGACCAACGTGGTCAAGTATGGTCAAACCAACCCTCATGGCCAAAACATATAAGACCTTGTTGTTCGGCGTCCGACGGTTCACCCTGCGCCAAGAGAGCTTCTTCAGGAACTGAGAAACGGCCGCCCCACGTGCACAGGAGTGTCTCCTCAGTTGAACTGAATGCACTGAATAAGCTCCCAGAACTTGGAGGGAAACGTTGGACATCATGCCGAACAACATGCTGTACAAGCCGAAAACACTTACAGAGTATAATTATTATTACTACGACTGTACTATCATTATTGGGATTTTTTTTTCGGTTGGACGAGGGGCGGCTTAAACTTAAAACTGTGCGCATGACACGCACCCCGCACTGTGACTTATGAGTTGTTTAATGTCCAGGGTTGGAACGCCCAATAGCTGAAACAAAATTGACATTTTCAAGCTCGTAAATTGTCCTAATGCCTCCTTAACTGCTGCATCTTAAACCCCCTAAATCACCCGACAGCCTGGCTCGCTGACTCGTCTACCGCTAATGGCCTGTGGTGCGCACACACACACAGGGCAGGGAGGGGGGTGGTGGTTTGTGGCGATGGAGGGCTGTGGGGGGTAGTGGGTGGTTGTCACGGGTGGTTGTTGTTACGGTGGAAAGGGGTGGAGGGGGGGGTGTTGGAGTGGCTGACGCCACCACCGCCGTCGCCTCGGGATGATTTCGCTTGTATCTTTGACGCCAATCTTTAACTTTTCCTGCGCGCCACATCCATTTGTCACTTCCTGGCCACTTTTGAGTGAGTGCAATTCATGGAATAATGGTGTCACTTATTTACTCGTCTGGGTACTCCCACGTCTCTTCCACGACGTCTGACCAGCGTGAAAGAGTAGGCCAAATACCCTTTACAGAGAGCTCTATAGAGATTTCGATTTAAAGCGTTCGTGACTGCAGGGATTCATCTTCTTGGTTCTTTCGGTAAAGTCACGTAGAAGGGAAATAAAAAAAAATATAACATTATTTTATTATGTTTTATTTTTATTATTTTATTATTTCCCTTCTACGTGACTATTCCGAAAGAACCAAGAAGAAGTTCTATAGAGATCCCTCTAGTGGAAGACCTTCTGCCAGCAGTGATCTGGGCAATTGCAGGTCTGCGCTTTTTCCTTTATTTACTTGTGAATAGCCTCGATAGCGAGTTTTGTAACGCTTTTCCAGAAAGATTTTGCAACGTTGAAGTGTTTGGACAATATCATTCATGAGTGTTTAGCTTTACGTGGGAGGAAACTGGAGAACTCAAAGAAAGTTTCCGTCTGTGTGGGATGAATACACTAAAAGTGTATTCAATATTCCATTGACATAACTCCAATGGATTACAATAGTTTAATATAAACTTCGTTACTATGTCTGTGCCAAATGTGATGCAGACTTTATTCGGGGTGGGGAAACCCGTGCATTGCCCTTTAATTTCGAGGTGAGTTTGCGAACACCTGAGTTTGAGTATGCCTGTGTTTATGGTTATAACCGTTTAGTTCTATGTCTGTCTGCTGTACTCATTCACAAATGGCCAGAATATCGTTGTGTACCCACTAATGAACAAATGCCCAGGTTGGTGGCCGTGGTCAGGATGGCCGAGCGGTCTAAGGCGCCAGACTCAAGGCGAGAGAAGCCTTCCGTGCTCAACGCGGGCAATCTGGTCTCCGAATGGAGGCGTGGGTTCGAGCCCCACTTCTGACAACCAATTTTATACATTTTATGCAAAATATATGAATTCTTTTTCAGTGGTTAACAACAACAATCATCATCTTCAACTGCTGGTGTATATTTATTTTGTATAAGTATTTTAGTGCAAAGGTACAACTGGAATGAAACTCATATTTAACACAATCATCTTAATTCACTTTTACATTACTTTATAAACAGGTTGAGCCAACCAGCAGTTGATTGGCAATGGCTGTATCTGGTGTGGAACAATCAGTTTCAAATACAATACAAATACGACCAGAGCATGTTTTTTTTGTTGCATGTTCACCACAAGTAAATGCAGACATGATTCCTTGCAAAAGGTTTCAGATTGATGTTATAACATCTGAACACAACTGTTTTATTGCCAGCAACGGTAAACCTTATTCGAAAAGACAACGGCTGAAAATAATTAAACTTATTTTGCGTGAAATGTATAAAAACTGATGTCATGGAGCTGGGTTTGAATCCACGCCTCCAGTCGGAGAGCAGAAGTCCCCGCGTTGAGCACGGAAGGCTTCTTCGCCTTGAATCTGGCTCCCGAGACTGCTCGGACATCCTGACTACGCACACCTAGGCTAATTCACAAACAGCCATCACGTCGCTTGAGTCTCAAGCCCCGGGGATGACTCCACGGACACGGAGCGACGAAATCACAACACGAGTCCAGGAGATCGACGGGAGGCCGTGAGAGATGGCGAAGGCTTGGCGAGACTAAATGTTATAAAATAAAAGTCTTGTCAGAAGTGGGGTTCGAACCCACGCCTCCATTCGGAGACCAGATGTCCCGCGTTGAGCACGGAAGGCTTCCTCGCCTTGAGTCTGGCGCCTTAGACCGCTCGGCCATCCTGACCACGAGCACCATCCTGGGCATTTGTTCATTAGTAGGTACACTACAATATTCTGGCCATTTGTGAATCAGTACAGCAGGCAGACGTAGCACTGAACGGTTATAACCATAGACTCAGGGCTAGTCAAGCTCAGTTACAACCAAACCCCAGGGCTGGTAAAACTCTACGGAGACTCGCAAATACATTGAAGGGTGACGCGCAGTTTGTCCGACCTCTAATCAGCAAATGCCCAGGTTGGTGGCCGTGGTCAGGATGGCCGAGCGGTCTAAGGCGCCAGACTCAAGGCGAGGAAGCCTTCCGTGCTCAACGCGGGACATCTGGTCTCCGAATGGAGGCGTGGGTTCGAACCCCACTTCTGACATGCAATTTTATGAATTTCACTCAAAATATATCCTTTTTTTTTTCATTGTTTAACAGCAATCATCATCTTCAACTGCTGGTGTATATGTATTTTTCACAAGTATTTTAGTGCAAAGGTACAAATGGAATGAAAGTCACATTTAACATAATCATCTTAATTCACTTTTACATTACTTTATTAACAGGTCAAGCCAACCAGCAGTTGATTGGCAATGGCTGTCTCTGGTGTGGAACAATCAATTTCAAAGACAATACAAATACGACCAGAGCATGTTTTTTTTGTTTGCATGTTCACCACAAGGAAATGTGGTGAAAACAGACATGTTTCTTGCAAAAGGTTTCAGATTGGTGTTTTAACATCTGAACACAACTGTTTAATTGCCAGCAACGGTAAACCCTATTCGAATAAACAACGGCTGAAAATAATTCAACTTATTTTGCGTGAAATGTATAAAAACTGATGTTTTTATACATTTCACGCCTCCAGTCGGAGATCAGAAGTCCCCGCGTTGAGCACGGAAGGCTTCCTCGCCTTGAGTCTGGCTCCCGAGACTGCTCGGACATCGTGACCACGCACACGTCGGCGAATTAACAAACAGCCATCACGTCGCTTGAGTCTCAAGCCCCGGGGATGACCTCCACGGAGACGGAGCGACGAAATCACAACACGAGTCCAGGAGCTCGAAGGGAGGCCGTGAGAGATGGCGAAGGCTTGGCGAGACTAAATGTTATAAAACAAAAAGTCTTGTCAGAAGTGGGGTTCGAACCCACGCCTCCATACGGAGACCAGATTGCCCGCGTTGAGCACGGAAGGCTTCACTCGCCTTGAGTCTGGCGCCTTGGACCGCTCGGCCATCCTGACCACGAGCACCATCCTGGGCATTTGTTCATTAGTAGGTACACTACAATATTCTGGCCATTTGTGAATCAGTACAGCAGACAGACGTAGCACTGAACGGTTATAACCATAAACTCAGGGCTAGTCAAGCTCAGTTACAACCAAACCCCATGGCTGGTAAAACTCTACGGGGACTCGCAAATAGATTGAAGGGTGACGCGCAGTTTGTCCGACCTCTAATCAACAAATGCCCAGGTTGGTGGCCGTGGTCAGGATGGCCGAGCGGTCTAAGACGCCAGACTCAAGGCGAGGAAGCCTTCCGTGCTCAACGCGGGACATCTGGTCTCCAAAAGGAGGCGTGGGTTCGAACCCCACTTCTGACATGCAATTTTATAAATTTCACTCAAAATATCTTTTTTTTTTCATTGTTTAACAGCAATCATCATCTTCAACTGCTGGTGTATATGTATTTTTCACAAGTATTTTAGTGCAAAGGTACAAATGGAATGAAAGTCACATTTAACATAATCATCTTAATTCACTTTTACATTACTTTATTAACAGGTCAAGCCAACCAGCAGTTGATTGGCAATGGCTGTCTCTGGTGTGGAACAATCAATTTCAAAGACAATACAAATACGACCAGAGCATGTTTTTTTTGTTTGCATGTTCACCACAAGGAAATGTGGTGAAAACAGACATGTTTCTTGCAAAAGGTTTCAGATTGGTGTTTTAACATCTGAACACAACTGTTTAATTGCCAGCAACGGTAAACCCTATTCGAATAAACAACGGCTGAAAATAATTCAACTTATTTTGCGTGAAATGTATAAAAACTGATGTTTTTATACATTTCACGCCTCCAGTCGGAGATCAGAAGTCCCCGCGTTGAGCACGGAAGGCTTCCTCGCCTTGAGTCTGGCTCCCGAGACTGCTCGGACATCGTGACCACGCACACGTCGGCGAATTAACAAACAGCCATCACGTCGCTTGAGTCTCAAGCCCCGGGGATGACCTCCACGGAGACGGAGCGACGAAATCACAACACGAGTCCAGGAGCTCGAAGGGAGGCCGTGAGAGATGGCGAAGGCTTGGCGAGACTAAATGTTATAAAACAAAAAGTCTTGTCAGAAGTGGGGTTCGCACCCACGCCTCCATTCGGAGACCAGATTGCCCGCGTTGAGCACGGAAGGCTTCACTCGCCTTGAGTCTGGCGCCTTAGACCGCTCGGCCATCCTGACCACGAGCACCATCCTGGGCATTTGTTCATTAGTAGGTACACTACAATATTCTGGCCATTTGTGAATCAGTACAGCAGACAGACGTAGCACTGAACGGTTATAACCATAAACTCAGGGCTAGTCAAGCTCAGTTACAACCAAACCCCATGGCTGGTAAAACTCTACGGGGACTCGCAAATAGATTGAAGGGTGACGCGCAGTTTGTCCGACCTCTAATCAACAAATGCCCAGGTTGGTGGCCGTGGTCAGTATGGCCGAGCGGTCTAAGGCGCCAGACTCAAGGCGAGGAAGCCTTCCGTGCTCAACGCGGGACATCTGGTCTCCGAATGGAGGCGTGGGTTCGAACCCCACTTCTGACATGCAATTTTATAAATTTCACTCAAAATATCTTTTTTTTTTTTCATTGTTTAACAGCAATCATCATCTTCAACTGCTGGTGTATATGTATTTTTCACAAGTATTTTAGTGCAAAGGTACAAATGGAATGAAAGTCACATTTAACATAATCATCTTAATTCACTTTTACATTACTTTATTAACAGGTCAAGCCAACCAGCAGTTGATTGGCAATGGCTGTCTCTGGTGTGGAACAATCAATTTCAAAGACAATACATATACGACCAGAGCATGTTTTTTTTGTTTGCATGTTCACCACAAGGAAATGTGGTGAAAACAGACATGTTTCTTGCAAAAGGTTTCAGATTGGTGTTTTAACATCTGAACACAACTGTTTAATTGCCAGCAACGGTAAACCCTATTCGAATAAACAACGGCTGAAAATAATTCAACTTATTTTGCGTGAAATGTATTAAAACTGATGTCATGGAGCTGGGTTTGAATCCACGCCTCCAGTCGGAGATCAGAAGTCCCCGCGTTGAGCACGGAAGGCTTCCTCGCCTTGAGTCTGGCTCCCGAGACTGCTCGGACATCGTGACCACGCACACGTCGGCGAATTAACAAACAGCCATCACGTCGCTTGAATCTCAAGCCCCGGGGATGACCTCCACGGAGACGGAGCGACGAAATCACAACACGAGTCCAGGAGCTCGAAGGGAGGCCGTGAGAGATGGCGAAGGCTTGGCGAGACTAAATGTTATAAAACAAAACGTCTTGTCAGAAGTGGGGTTCGAACCCACGCCTCCATTCGGAGACCAGATTGCCCGCGTTGAGCACGGAAGACTTCACTCGCCTTGAGTCTGGCGCCTTAGACCGCTCGGCCATCCTGACCACGAGCACCATCCTGGGCATTTGTTCATTAGTAGGTACACTACAATATTCTGGCCATTTGTGAATCAGTACAGCAAGCAGACGTAGCACTGAACGGTTATAACTCAGGGCTAGTCAAGCTCAGTTACAACCAAACCCCAGGGCTGGTAAAACTCTACGGAGACTCGCAAATACATTGAAGGGTGACGCGCAGTTTGTCCGACCTCTAATCAGCAAATGCCCAGGTTGGTGGCCGTGGTCAGGATGGCCGAGCGGTCTAAGGCGCCAGACTCAAGGCGAGGAAGCCTTCCGTGCTCAACGCGGGACATCTGGTCTCCGAATGGAGGCCTGGGTTCGAACCCCACTTCTGACATGCAATTTTATGAATTTCACTCAAAATATATCCTTTTTTTTTTCATTGTTTAACAGCAATCATCATCTTCAACTGCTGGTGTATATGTATTTTTCACAAGTATTTTAGTGCAAAGGTACAAATGGAATGAAAGTCACATTTAACATAATCATCTTAATTCACTTTTACATTACTTTATTAACAGGTCAAGCCAACCAGCAGTTGATTGGCAATGGCTGTCTCTGGTGTGGAACAATCAATTTCAAAGACAATACAAATACGACCAGAGCATGTTTTTTTTGTTTGCATGTTCACCACAAGGAAATGTGGTGAAAACAGACATGTTTCTTGCAAAAGGTTTCAGATTGGTGTTTTAACATCTGAACACAACTGTTTAATTGCCAGCAACGGTAAACCCTATTCGAATAAACAACGGCTGAAAATAATTCAACTTATTTTGCGTGAAATGTATAAAAACTGATGTTTTTATACATTTCACGCCTCCAGTCGGAGATCAGAAGTCCCCGCGTTGAGCACGGAAGGCTTCCTCGCCTTGAGTCTGGCTCCCGAGACTGCTCGGACATCGTGACCACGCACACGTCGGCGAATTAACAAACAGCCATCACGTCGCTTGAGTCTCAAGCCCCGGGGATGACCTCCACGGAGACGGAGCGACGAAATCACAACACGAGTCCAGGAGCTCGAAGGGAGGCCGTGAGAGATGGCGAAGGCTTGGCGAGACTAAATGTTATAAAACAAAAAGTCTTGTCAGAAGTGGGGTTCGAACCCACGCCTCCATTCGGAGACCAGATTGCCCGCGTTGAGCACGGAAGGCTTCACTCGCCTTGAGTCTGGCGCCTTAGACCGCTCGGCCATCCTGACCACGAGCACCATCCTGGGCATTTGTTCATTAGTAGGTACACTACAATATTCTGGCCATTTGTGAATCAGTACAGCAGACAGACGTAGCACTGAACGGTTATAACCATAAACTCAGGGCTAGTCAAGCTCAGTTACAACCAAACCCCATGGCTGGTAAAACTCTACGGGGACTCGCAAATAGATTGAAGGGTGACGCGCAGTTTGTCCGACCTCTAATCAACAAATGCCCAGGTTGGTGGCCGTGGTCAGGATGGCCGAGCGGTCTAAGGCGCCAGACTCAAGACGAGGAAGCCTTCCGTGCTCAACGCGGGACATCTGGTCTCCGAATGGAGGCGAGGGTTCGAACCCCACTTCTGACATGCAATTTTATAAATTTCACTCAAAATATCTTTTTTTTTTCATTGTTTAACAGCAATCATCATCTTCAACTGCTGGTGTATATGTATTTTTCACAAGTATTTTAGTGCAAAGGTACAAATGGAATGAAAGTCACATTTAACATAATCATCTTAATTCACTTTTACATTACTTTATTAACAGGTCAAGCCAACCAGCAGTTGATTGGCAATGGCTGTCTCTGGTGTGGAACAATCAATTTCAAAGACAATACATATACGACCAGAGCATGTTTTTTTTGTTTGCATGTTCACCACAAGGAAATGTGGTGAAAACAGACATGTTTCTTGCAAAAGGTTTCAGATTGGTGTTTTAACATCTGAACACAACTGTTTAATTGCCAGCAACGGTAAACCCTATTCGAATAAACAACGGCTGAAAATAATTCAACTTATTTTGCGTGAAATGTATAAAAACTGATGTCATGGAGCTGGGTTTGAATCCACGCCTCCAGTCGGAGATCAGAAGTCCCCGCGTTGAGCACGGAAGGCTTCCTCGCCTTGAGTCTGGCGCCTTAGACCGCTCGGCCATCCTGACCACGAGCACCATCCTGGGCATTTGTTCATTAGTAGGTACACTACAATATTCTGGCCATTTGTGAATCAGTACAGCAGACAGACGTAGCACTGAAGGGTTATAACCATAAACTCAGGGCTAGTCAAGCTCAGTTACAACCAAACCCCATGGCTGGTAAAACTCTACGGGGACTCGCAAATAGATTGAAGGGTGACGCGCAGTTTGTCCGACCTCTAATCAACAAATGCCCAGGTTGGTGGCCGTGGTCAGGATGGCCGAGCGGTCTAAGGCGCCAGACTCAAGGCGAGGAAGCCTTCCGTGCTCAACGCGGGACATCTGGTCTCCGAATGGAGGCGTGGGTTCGAACCCCACTTCTGACATGCAATTTTATAAATTTCACTCAAAATATCTTTTTTTTTTTCATTGTTTAACAGCAATCATCATCTTCAACTGCTGGTGTATATGTATTTTTCACAAGTATTTTAGTGCAAAGGTACAAATGGAATGAAAGTCACATTTAACATAATCATCTTAATTCACTTTTACATTACTTTATTAACAGGTCAAGCCAACCAGCAGTTGATTGGCAATGGCTGTCTCTGGTGTGGAACAATCAATTTCAAAGACAATACATATACGACCAGAGCATGTTTTTTTTGTTTGCATGTTCACCACAAGGAAATGTGGTGAAAACAGACATGTTTCTTGCAAAAGGTTTCAGATTGGTGTTTTAACATCTGAACACAACTGTTTAATTGCCAGCAACGGTAAACCCTATTCGAATAAACAACGGCTGAAAATAATTCAACTTATTTTGCGTGAAATGTATTAAAACTGATGTCATGGAGCTGGGTTTGAATCCACGCCTCCAGTCGGAGATCAGAAGTCCCCGCGTTGAGCACGGAAGGCTTCCTCGCCTTGAGTCTGGCTCCCGAGACTGCTCGGACATCGTGACCACGCACACGTCGGCGAATTAACAAACAGCCATCACGTCGCTTGAATCTCAAGCCCCGGGGATGACCTCCACGGAGACGGAGCGACGAAATCACAACACGAGTCCAGGAGCTCGAAGGGAGGCCGTGAGAGATGGCGAAGGCTTGGCGAGACTAAATGTTATAAAACAAAACGTCTTGTCAGAAGTGGGGTTCGAACCCACGCCTCCATTCGGAGACCAGATTGCCCGCGTTGAGCACGGAAGACTTCACTCGCCTTGAGTCTGGCGCCTTAGACCGCTCGGCCATCCTGACCACGAGCACCATCCTGGGCATTTGTTCATTAGTAGGTACACTACAATATTCTGGCCATTTGTGAATCAGTACAGCAAGCAGACGTAGCACTGAACGGTTATAACTCAGGGCTAGTCAAGCTCAGTTACAACCAAACCCCAGGGCTGGTAAAACTCTACGGAGACTCGCAAATACATTGAAGGGTGACGCGCAGTTTGTCCGACCTCTAATCAGCAAATGCCCAGGTTGGTGGCCGTGGTCAGGATGGCCGAGCGGTCTAAGGCGCCAGACTCAAGGCGAGGAAGCCTTCCGTGCTCAACGCGGGACATCTGGTCTCCGAATGGAGGCCTGGGTTCGAACCCCACTTCTGACATGCAATTTTATGAATTTCACTCAAAATATATCCTTTTTTTTTTCATTGTTTAACAGCAATCATCATCTTCAACTGCTGGTGTATATGTATTTTTCACAAGTATTTTAGTGCAAAGGTACAAATGGAATGAAAGTCACATTTAACATAATCATCTTAATTCACTTTTACATTACTTTATTAACAGGTCAAGCCAACCAGCAGTTGATTGGCAATGGCTGTCTCTGGTGTGGAACAATCAATTTCAAAGACAATACAAATACGACCAGAGCATGTTTTTTTTGTTTGCATGTTCACCACAAGGAAATGTGGTGAAAACAGACATGTTTCTTGCAAAAGGTTTCAGATTGGTGTTTTAACATCTGAACACAACTGTTTAATTGCCAGCAACGGTAAACCCTATTCGAATAAACAACGGCTGAAAATAATTCAACTTATTTTGCGTGAAATGTATAAAAACTGATGTTTTTATACATTTCACGCCTCCAGTCGGAGATCAGAAGTCCCCGCGTTGAGCACGGAAGGCTTCCTCGCCTTGAGTCTGGCTCCCGAGACTGCTCGGACATCGTGACCACGCACACGTCGGCGAATTAACAAACAGCCATCACGTCGCTTGAGTCTCAAGCCCCGGGGATGACCTCCACGGAGACGGAGCGACGAAATCACAACACGAGTCCAGGAGCTCGAAGGGAGGCCGTGAGAGATGGCGAAGGCTTGGCGAGACTAAATGTTATAAAACAAAAAGTCTTGTCAGAAGTGGGGTTCGAACCCACGCCTCCATTCGGAGACCAGATTGCCCGCGTTGAGCACGGAAGGCTTCACTCGCCTTGAGTCTGGCGCCTTAGACCGCTCGGCCATCCTGACCACGAGCACCATCCTGGGCATTTGTTCATTAGTAGGTACACTACAATATTCTGGCCATTTGTGAATCAGTACAGCAGACAGACGTAGCACTGAACGGTTATAACCATAAACTCAGGGCTAGTCAAGCTCAGTTACAACCAAACCCCATGGCTGGTAAAACTCTACGGGGACTCGCAAATAGATTGAAGGGTGACGCGCAGTTTGTCCGACCTCTAATCAACAAATGCCCAGGTTGGTGGCCGTGGTCAGGATGGCCGAGCGGTCTAAGGCGCCAGACTCAAGACGAGGAAGCCTTCCGTGCTCAACGCGGGACATCTGGTCTCCGAATGGAGGCGAGGGTTCGAACCCCACTTCTGACATGCAATTTTATAAA
The DNA here is from genome assembly GCF_964198595.1 of Lampetra fluviatilis. Taxonomy (NCBI): domain Eukaryota; kingdom Metazoa; phylum Chordata; class Hyperoartia; order Petromyzontiformes; family Petromyzontidae; genus Lampetra; species Lampetra fluviatilis. The sequence continues at coordinate 10,518,856 of NC_136289.1, forward strand.
TTTCACTCAAAATATCTTTTTTTTTTCATTGTTTAACAGCAATCATCATCTTCAACTGCTGGTGTATATGTATTTTTCACAAGTATTTTAGTGCAAAGGTACAAATGGAATGAAAGTCACATTTAACATAATCATCTTAATTCACTTTTACATTACTTTATTAACAGGTCAAGCCAACCAGCAGTTGATTGGCAATGGCTGTCTCTGGTGTGGAACAATCAATTTCAAAGACAATACATATACGACCAGAGCATGTTTTTTTTGTTTGCATGTTCACCACAAGGAAATGTGGTGAAAACAGACATGTTTCTTGCAAAAGGTTTCAGATTGGTGTTTTAACATCTGAACACAACTGTTTAATTGCCAGCAACGGTAAACCCTATTCGAATAAACAACGGCTGAAAATAATTCAACTTATTTTGCGTGAAATGTATAAAAACTGATGTCATGGAGCTGGGTTTGAATCCACGCCTCCAGTCGGAGATCAGAAGTCCCCGCGTTGAGCACGGAAGGCTTCCTCGCCTTGAGTCTGGCGCCTTAGACCGCTCGGCCATCCTGACCACGAGTACCATCCTGGGCATTTGTTCATTAGTAGATACACTACAATATTCTGGCCATTTGTGAATCAGTACAGCAGACAGACGTAGCACTGAACGGTTATAACCATAAACTCAGGGCTAGTCAAGCTCAGTTACAACCAAACCCCAGGGCTGGTAAAACTCTACGGGGACTCGCAAATAGATTGAAGGGTGACGCGCGGTTTGTCCGACCTCTAATCAACAAATGCCCAGGTTGGTGTGCGTGGTCAGGATGGCCGAGCGGTCTAAGGCGCCAGACTCAAGGCGAGGAAGCCTTCCGTGCTCAACGCGGGACATCTGGTCTCCGAATGGAGGCGTGGGATCGAACCCCACTTCTGACAACCACTTTTATAAATTTCATGCAAAATATATGAATTATTTTTCATCACAACACGAGTCCACGAGCTCGAAGGAAGGCCGTGAGAGATGGCGAAGGCTTGGCGAGACTAAATGTTATAAAATAAAAAGTATTTACACTATGAGACATCTCCTTTACCAGTGGCAAAATATAGTAATAGGTTTTTACCCTTTCAACTGGTACAAAAAACTGACACCTTTATACAAGGCATCATGTTTGCAATAACCACAACACAAGCAGTCAAAATGCAAAGAAAAAGAAAATACTCTTATAATGATATGCACTGTCCTTGAAGTTGATTGGTCCACACACGAGAAAGCTTCATTATCATTTACAGAGTTTTTTCTTTTTGTTTGCATTTTGACTGCTTGTGTTGTGGTTATTGCAAACATGATGCCTTGTATAAAGGTGTCAGTTTTTGTACCAGTTGACAGGGTAAAAACCTATTACTATAAAAAGGCTTGTCAGAAGTGGGGTTCGAACCCACGCCTCCATTCGGAGACCAGATTGCCCGCGTTGAGCACGGAAGGCTTACACTCGCCTTGAGTCTGGCGCCTTAGACAGCTCGGCCATCCTGACATGGGAATCCAACCCGAGCGATTTCGTTTATCAGTGGTAGGCCAAAGCGTGAGTTCATCCACATCTCTCTAAATATAGCACACAGCACCCTTGTCAATGAACATCAAAAACGAAATACATATAACAGCAATCATTATCTTCAACTGCTGGTGTATATGTATTTTTCACAAGTATTTTAGTGCAAAGGTGCAACTGGAATGAAACTCACATTTAACACAATCATCTTAATTCACTTTTACATTACTTTCTAAACAGGTCAAGCCAACCAGCAGTTGATTGGCAATGGCTGTCTCTGGTGTGGAACAATCAGTTTCAAAGACAATACACATACGACCAGAGCATGTTTTTTTTGTTTGCATGTTCACCACAAGGAAATGTGGTGAAAACAGACATGTTTCTTGCAAAAGGTTTCAGATTGGTGTTTTAACATCTGAACACAACTGTTTTATTGCCAGCAACGGTAAACCCTATTCGAATAAACAACGGCTGAAAATAATTCAACTTATTTTGCGTGAAATGTATAAAAACTTATGTCATGGAGCTGGGTTTGAATCCACGCCTCCAGTCGGAGATCAGAAGTCCCCGCGTTGAGCACGGAAGGCTTCCTCGCCTTGAGTCTGGCTCCCGAGACTGCTCGGACATCGTGACCACGCACACGTCGGCAAATTAAGAAACAGCCATCACGTCGCTTGAGTCTCAAGCCCCGGGGATGACCTCCACGGAGACGGAGCGACGAAATCACAACACGAGTCCAGGAGCTCGAAGGGAGGCCGTGAGAGATGGCGAAGGCTTGGCTAAATGTTATTCGGAGACCAGATTGCCCGCGTTGAGCACGGAAGGCTTCACTCGCCTTGAGTCTGGCGCCTTAGACCGCTAGGCCATCCTGACCACGAGTACCATCCTGGGCATTTGTTCATTAGTAGGTACACTACAATATTCTGGCCATTTGTGAATCAGTACAGCAGACAGACGTAGCACTGAACGGTTATAACCATAGACTCAGGGCTAGTCAAGCTCAGTTACAACCAAACCCCAGGGCTGGTAAAACTCTACGGAGACTCGCAAATACATTGAAGGGTGACGCGCAGTTTGTCCGACCTCTAATCAGCAAGTGCCCAGGATGGTGGCCGTGGTCAGGATGGCCGAGCGGTCTAAGGCGCCAGACTCAAGGCGAGGAAGCCTTCCGTGCTCAACGCGGGCAATCTGGTCTCCGAATGGAGGCGTGGGTTCGAACCCCACTTCTGACATGCAATTTTATAAATTTCACTCAAAATATATCCTTTTTTTTCATTGTTTAACAGCAATCATCATCTTCAACTGCTGGTGTATATGTATTTTTCACAAGTATTTTAGTGCAAAGGTACAAATGGAATGAAAGTCACATTTAACATAATCATCTTAATTCACTTTTACATTACTTTATTAACAGGTCAAGCCAACCAGCAGTTGATTGGCAATGGCTGTCTCTGGTGTGGAACAATCAATTTCAAAGACAATACAAATACGACCAGAGCATGTTTTTTTTGTTTGCATGTTCACCACAAGGAAATGTGGTGAAAACAGACATGTTTCTTGCAAAAGGTTTCAGATTGGTGTTTTAACATCTGAACACAACTGTTTAATTGCCAGCAACGGTAAACCTTATTCGAATAAACAACGGCTGAAAATAATTCAACTTATTTTGCGTGAAATGTATAAAAACTGATGTCATGGAGCTGGGTTTGAATCCACGCCTCCAGTCGGAGATCAGAAGTCCCCGCGTTGAGCACGGAAGGCTTCCTCGCCTTGAGTCTGGCTCCCGAGACTGCTCGGACATCGTGACCACGCACACGTCGGCGAATTAACAAACAGCCATCACGTCGCTTGAGTCTCAAGCCCCGGGGATGACCTCCACGGAGACGGAGCGACGAAATCACAACACAAGTCCAGGAGCTCGAAGGCAGGCCGTGAGAGATGGCGAAGGCTTGGCGAGACTAAATGTTCTAAAACAAAAAGTCTTGTCAGAAGTGGGGTTCGAACCCACGCCTCCATTCGGAGACCAGATTCCCGCGTTGGGCACGGAAGGCTTCACTCGCCTTGAGTCTGGCGCCTTAGACCGCTCGGCCATCCTGACCACGACCACCAACCTGGGCATTTGTTCATTAGTGGGTACACTACAATATTCTGGCCATTTGTGAATAAGTACAGCAGACAGACGTAGCACTGAACGGTTTTAACCATACACTCAGGGCTAGTCAAGCTCAGTTACAACCAAACCCCAGGGCTGGTAAAACTTTACGGGGACTCGCAAATAGATTGAAGGGTGACGCGCGGTTTGTCCGACCTCTAATCAACAAATGCCCAGGTTGGTGTTCGTGGTCAGGATGGCCGAGCGGTCTAAGGCGCCAGATTCAAGGCGAGGAAGCCTTCCGTGCTCAACGCGGGACATCTGGTCTCTGAATGGAGGCGTGGGATCGAACCCCACTTCTGACAACCACTTTTATAAATTTCATGCAAAATATATGAATAATTTTTCATCACAACACGAGTCCACGAGCTCGAAGGAAGGCCGTGAGAGATGGCGAAGGCTTGGCGAGACTAAATGTTATAAAATAAAAAGTATTTACACTATGAGACATCTCCTTTACCAGTGGCAAAATATAGTAATAGGTTTTTACCCTTTCAACTGGTACAAAAAACTGACACCTTTATACAAGGCATCATGTTTGCAATAACCACAACACAAGCAGTCAAAATGTAAAGAAAAAGAAAATACTCTTATAATGATATGCACTGTCCTTGAAGTTGATTGGTCCACACACGAGACAGCTTCATTATCATTTACAGAGTTTTTTCTTTTTGTTTGCATTTTGACTGCTTGTGTTGTGGTTATTGCAAACATGATGCCTTGTATAAAGCAAACGTCCCTCTCTAAAACCATCGGCGGCAAGACCTCCCAGACTCTATGGTCTTCCCAAAATCCATAAGGAAGGCACCCCGCTACGACCCATTGTGTCGACGATAAACTCTCCTACGTACAAACTAGCCCGTTTTCTATCAGATACTCTGCTCCCTTTCACAGGCAAGACCTCTTCAGCAGTACTCAACTCAACCCAATTAGTCTCTATGGTTAAGGACATGGTACTATCTCCTGATGACATCCTCGTCAGCTTTGATGTAGTATCTTTGTTTACCAAAGTCCCAGTACCGGACACCCTAACAATAATTGAGGACTTAGTCCAACATGGATTGAATTCTGATGCACCTGCGCTGGTTAGGCATTGCCTCACCAACACCTATTTTACCTGGAATGGCACCTTCTACAAACAGAATGAGGGTACCCCTATGGGCTCCCCTTTGTCACCAGTTATAGCCAACATATTCATGGAAAAGTTTGAATCAGACGCCATCCAGACATCCACCCTGCGTCCTTCCCTGTGGAAGAGATATGTGGATGACACTTTCGTCATCTGGCCACATGGCCTCCCAGCATTGAACCACTTCTTGGACCACATCAATTCTAGACACCCATCCATCAGATTCACCATGGAAGTGGAGAAAGACGGTAAACTACCATTCTTGGATATTCTGTTTGAGAGGAGTCCTGACGGTTCCTTGGGACATTCTGTCTACAGAAAAGCCACCCACACAGACTCCTACTTGAAACCGGATTCCCACCACCACCCATCTCAAAAGAACTCTCTCATCAAAACGCTATACCACAGAGCACATGGCATTTCTGACAAACACCACCTGACCGGTGAATTAAGACATGTACATCGGGCCCTCAGGATGAACGGATACTCTGACCGTACTATCCGCCAAGCTGTCTATCCCACCACACAGAAACAGCCACATGAAACTCCGACCAAAACCATCACGTTACCATACATAGCTGGCGTGACCAAAAAGATCTCCAAAATTCTAAACAAACATAAGATCCAAGTCCGATTCAGTACAGTGCATAAAATCCGTGATCTGATTCCATCTGTGAAGGATGTCGTTCCTGACTTACAGTATCCTGGAGTCTACAAATTGAGTTGCATTTGTGGTGATTGCTACATTGGAGAAACGAAACGTCATGTTTCTGATCGTGTCCGCGAGCACAAGTCAGATCTGAAACACGGCAGAACTGATTCTTCTGCGTGGCCGATCATTGCTACAACTCGGTGGGCTCTCATGAAATTGTCTTTTCCGAGACCAAGGTTCTCTGCAAACCTCCCGGCTACCATCAAAGGTTTGTACACGAAGCCATACAAATATACAAACACAGATATAATTTCAACCGTGATGATGGGTACAAACTTAGTAATCATTGGAAAGATGTTATCAACCACGCAAAAAAGACTTAATCACAAATTTTTTGGACCATCTTATCTGACAGGCACTATTTTACTGTACTTTACCGAGTGTTAACATCCCCAGTTATTTTAACAGTACTCTCTTCATTGTTCAGCCAGCATTGGTATAAACATGGGCATTTTCGTTATTTTGTCTATCATGTGTATCAGACCCTCCCCCTCTCTCTCCATTGTGTTGGCGTGTGCAGTAATTGGCCGCTTGCGCACAAGCGCTTCCACGTCCGTCGCCCACCCTTTTGGCCTCGCCCCCCCCCCCCCTCCCGATACGTTCCATTCATTGGCTACCATAGTCTGATGAGCTCCCCCTAAGTTTGTACCCATCATCATTTTCGTTCTTTTGTCTATCATGTATATTAGACCTCCCCTCCTCCTCTCTGCCCATTGTGTTGGCGGGTGCAGTGGCTGGCCGCTTACGCACAATCGCTCCATTGTATTGGCGTGTGCAGTAATTGGCCGCTTGCGCACAAGCGCTTCCACGTCCATCGCCCACCCTTTTGGCCTCGCCCCCCCTCCCTCCCGATACGTTCCTTTCATTGGCTACCATAGTCTGATAAGCTCCCCCCTCCCTCTCCCTCCCCCCTCAACTCGCTTTTAAGGGATTACATCTTGAATCATTGCCTCACTTGATACAGCTAATCTGGCTGTGACGGTCCCACCTGATGACGGAGACTTGTGTTGCCTCCGAAACGTCGTGAATTTTGTTTTTATTTTATTTTACTTTCTACGTGACTTTACCGAAAAAACCTAAGAAGATGATTCCTTGCAGTCACGAAAGCTTCAAATCTAGAATTGTATAAAGGTGTCAGTTTTTGTACCAGTTGACAGGGTAAAAACCTATTACTATAAAAAGGCTTGTCAGAAGTGGGGTTCGAACCCACGCCTCCATTCGGAGACCAGATTGCCCGCGTTGAGCACGGAAGGCTTCACTTGCCTTGAGTCTGGCGCCTTAGACCGCTCGGCCATCCTGACATTGGGAACTCCCGCCCAGCCATGTGGTTTATCAGTGGCAGGCCAATGCGTGACGTCACCCACGTCTCTTTAAATATAGCACACAGCACCCTTGTCAATGAACATCAACAACGAAATATATATAACAGGTGACGTTTCCAGCAACGGGCCTTCTTCAGTGCACGTAAATATGCCAACGCTAGAGTCGTCTTGACGGAGACAGTAATGAAGTGGACAAATCCCCGTCTGTTTCCATCTGTACGGGGATTGAGGGTTGTCCCCTCGCGCAAGGCGTGGGTTTTCTCTGGTTTTGCTCCTTCCAGCTTGTGTAACAAACACAACTCCTCGTGAATTCGCTGCAGACATCTTGACAAAGGAACAAAATACGTATCCTGAATAAATACATAATTTAATAATGCATGACCGGTTGTTGTAGACAGTTACGTGGTGACCAGCGGATGGTAGTCAAGCAACATCCATTCTGTTCAGTTATTTCGGGAAAGTCACGGAGGTATAAAATAAAATAAAAATATTTATCATCGATAAAAAAAATATTTCATCTTCTATAAAAAAAATTCTCTTTTTTTTCGATAAAAATTTATATTTTATTTTCTACCTACGTGACTTTACCGAAAGTATGGATTCCTGCAGTCACGAAAGCTTCAAATCAACATCCATTGTCGCACTGTACACCACGATGCTTCTCCTCCGATCCTCAGCGTGAAGCATCAGAATCTGTATTTATACCGGAGGAATCCGATAAGCTGTAAAGCTCTTTTTCACAGATGTCAAATATATCCCCGCAGTATGTGCACAGGGAGGGGGTGGGGGTGGTGGAGGGGGGGGGGTATGGAAGCCGCCCTCATCCAGCAGTGGATTGACAGAACAATCTGTAGCGTACACGATGTGAAGACGCTGCCCTAACAGGACCCTGCGGGGTGGGCTGGTAGGAACGAATAACCAACGAATATAAACATAATGTATTATTACACTTGTTAAGCCAGGAAAGCCCCACTGAGTCAAAAGGTTCTTGTAGGGTCCTGCCAAGTGTTTGCAGTAGGGGGCGATGTTGATACACGGACGGACGGACGGACGATATAATCTATTGGTGGTCTGGTCCACTTCGTTCCTACCAGTATAACGTGCCCACACAGGAGAGTCGGTGCCGCGTGGGCTACTCCCGATCCCCTCCACGCGCTGTCTACGGATGACATCCACACGTGATGTAGTCACATAGTCACTTTAAGATGTTTTCTTGTTCATGTTTTTGTTTGTTGCGGTTGCACCCGATTCAAGAGCCGAATGGCTCACAGGGCTATACCTTAGTAATAGGGGTTTACCCTTTCAACTGGTACAAAAACGGACACCTTTATACAAGGCATCATGTTTGCAATAACCACAACACAAGCAGTCAAAATGCAAACAAAAAGAAACAACTCTGATAATGATATGCCCTGTCCTCGAAGTTGATTGGTCCACACCCGAGACAGCTTTTCTTGTACCAGTTGAAAGGGTAAAAACCTATTACTATATTTGGCATCTGGTAAAGGAGATGTCTCACAGGGCTATACCTAATAAATGAACTTAAACTTGAAGATTATGTGTGTGTGTACACCGGTGCGCAATTTGCCAGCGCTTCGGCTCCTAATAATTACGCGCGATCGGTTCAAGACCCAGTGAACGAGTGGTTGATTGTGCGCGCCGCGTGTACCGCCAATAACAACAACAATAAAAATACACACGTCTGCTCACCAGCGATACAACAACAACAACATCATCATCGCGATCCATGGGGGGGGGGGGGGGGGCAGATAGCCCCGTAGGTGTCCTCTGCACATGTCTTCTTGTGTTTCCACTTTCATCTGTCGTCTTGGAGCCGTTCTCCGTGAGGTCTTCCTTTCTTTCCGCTTTCTTCCACTATTACCGAACAGCTTTTTGTTGTTGTCCATCCTGCATACGTGTCCAGGGCCAGTTTCCTTCTCATCACTGCCTGCATCATCATCATCATGTTGTCGTATTCTATGTTGCAATCTTTATCTTGCTTCAGCTTACATTACGTTATTTTATATTATAAACTTTTCCTCTTTTATAAGCAATGTTTTTTTTTGACGAACGTGGTTACATTTATGTTTAATTTGTAAATACAGTACATGCATTCGGGATGGCAAAACAAAACCGTTGTCTTTATTCCTACCTATCCTAAACATATATATACTCACGCTGGCATTAATTGAGTTACAGCACAGACGGGGGGCGGGGGGGGGGTGGACAAATGAGTACGCGTGGCATGGCAACGAATGCCTCGGTAAAAAAGAAAGTAACAAAAACAGTTGAATTCACTTCTCGTTTACTCGTAAGATGCGCGTGTTTTATTTGAGTTCTCTCGAACCTAAGAAGAGGCTGCGGGTTACCGCTGCGTAAGACGCGCCAGGCGCGCGCAAGATCCTTCTCGTGACCTCGCACACAGAGAGCAAAACAAAAAAAAACCCACTGCCTTGCAACTCGCCCAAAGCGGGCTCGCATCAAAGCCTTTAAACGAAACGTCGAGGGTTCGTCCCAAGCTCGTAAATAAATGTCTTCACGCTCAGCTGCGACGATCTCACGCGAGCGGTGCACAATAAGTAGACCGTGCACACGGAATGCATAGATCCACGCAAGCTGTTGGGGCAAGTACTAAAGCTAAACTATTGTTTTTTAAAATTATTTTACCAGGTCAGGCCCACTGAGCTGTATCGCTCTTCTTTCAGAAGCGACTTGGCCACAAATGATAGCTCAGCGAAGTGGCTTATCGTGTGGGAATGTATAGCAGCCAAGCACTCCAAACCCACGTTGCTAAATGTGGGGTGAAAAACCGGACTACCCTGTGCTGTTAGCGAGCACCTATTTATTTTTTTATAGCTGGCACGTTGCACAACGAAGGTGGTCAAGTGGTCATATGCACCCCCCCTCCCCGCCGCCTTTGTCTCCCTACTACGGTACAGTACCGATGTGTGCACGTGCCACTTACAGGGCTACAAGTTTAAGGCTGAATCTACCCAGAGGAGGCCCACGACCGATTCAGATAATCGCCACTGATGACAGCCGTGACCGGGAATCGACCATCAGAGACATTCCTCTCAGCGATGTGGCCATCATCGTCAGTCTTGATCAATCCACTGATGGATTAATGCCTCTCACCCCAAGCTGACGCCAAAACTCGCGCCATCCTGTGATCTACTAGAATCCACGTGAGCATCTCAACACGAGGCTGATGTCCTCGCTCCGTCTCCACGGTGGAAGGAGCCGAACTGTGTACATAACGGACGCGTTCCATTCCTTGGCTCTCATTCCGTATTTATTCTTGACCATTGCCAATCGACGTGTCCTGTGACAAGCCCATCTCTAGAACTGCCACTTGCGTTTAGTTCGTTGTCCTTACGCCGCATGGTTGGCTACGTACGGTGCGAAAGAAGTTCAACATACAGTGCTGCATGTTACACGTTTGAATGATGCAATTAACCCGCCTGTGTGTTCTTTGCTTCGCGAGTTCTCCACTTTCTGTCTCTCAATGTCATTCCAAGCATCCGTCTCTCCGTGCTTCCTTAGCACACTTTTACGTTTTTTGTTCCGTTTATTTAGTCACCACAATTCTGAGTCCTATATAGGCTTGGCTCACATCGTGTTAGCAAGCCCTGTGTGGATGTTGAACTAATTTCGCACCGCACGTACCCAACCGCGCTCATCTGAGGTATGGAGGAAGGTCAACAAACTAAACAGAAGAACAAAAACAGTTCAAAAGGAATGAGATTTCAACCACAATTAAAAGTGCATAAGCTCCAGTGGCTTCCTGATATCGGCACATGAGTTTGTTATTTTGCATCATCAACATTGAGGTGGAGTGGTGTGGCGCAGTGGTTCGTACGCTGCGCTATTAAACCGTCGACCTGAGTTCGATCTTGGGGTAGCGGCTAACATCGGCGACGAGTCGTATCGGAACAAGTCCAGCTGTGACCATTCCCACCGTCGCCCTTGCTCTGTCGCGTGACGCGAAGAGGCCTTCAAACATTGGTGGATTGAGAATGTTGATAGTAATTATTAGCGCTCAATTTCAGTCGAGTCCCAAACACTTTTCAAGGAATTATTTTGTCGAGTTTATGCACGTAATGTTTAAGTATTTTTTTTGTTATATTAATAGGATTATAGGAGTACAATAATACGGGATTATATTTAAGCGTATAAACTATTGTAATCTAGTGGAAGTGTCTTACGCAGGTAATCTATTCAAAGCCAAACTGGCAGCGATCGGGAAAGTGTATTTTTCATTTGAAGGGCTTTTCTCGTAACTTGCAGGCTTGACTAAGCCCTGGCCGCAATGTAAACAATGTATTTATCAACGCGTATTTATGTATTATCTCATCAAGATTTAGCGATAGGGACGTTGCCCAACCCTCGCTCCCTCGCTCAGCCACGCCTGACAGCGAATGTGTCGTGGTGTGTGCGCCGGCTCTTGGAGCCAGCTCAGCTCTCTAGCGCCCTGTTCTCTTCCGACTGAGCCAGGCAGCTGGAAGCGATTTGGAGGGTCGATAAATCTCCGAGAGGGGGGCAATTTCCATTCCGGTGTCGGGGCGGTCAGAGGAGCCCGAGTCTGCGCGGAGCTGCGGCGGCTTTAACGCAGAGACAAAAGCCACCGCGTTCTCAGACTCGGCCAGAGGCTTCATGCACGAGCACGACCAGGTCTTCTTGGCAATCCACTGCTGGATGAAAGCCTTCCCTTCTTTCATTCGTTTATTCCTTCAACACCCCGCGTTGTATGATTGTCAGGGTTTGTATTTATTGGGGACTTAAATTGTGATGCCCCCAGCATCTCCAAGCGCCGCATCTCACACCGCAACTCACACCGCAACTCACACCGCAACTCATGAGGTGCCACGGTAGCGAGATGTTAACTGCCTCACCTAGTATACAGGAGGTCGTGGTTTCGATCCGAACCCTGGCGGCTGTATATTTGGAGTTTAGATGTTCTCCCCGTGGTTGCGTGGATTTTTCTCCGGGTCCTCCAGTTTTTCTCTCCACATTTAGAAAAATGCGCTTAGAGTATTTGGCTGCTATAAATTTCCACGTGATGATAAGCCACTTCCTTGAGCTATCATTTGTGGCCAGGTCGCTTCTGAAAAAGAGCTAAACAGTATAGAGCTCAGTGAGCTTTACCTGGTAAAATAAAAAAAAACATGTTTAGCTTCGTAGTTATTCAGTGAACTAATTGATCGTCTGTTTGGTTTGTTTTTTTGTTTATCCCCCGAAACCCTTGCCGTGAGTTTCTTTACTCAACAATTACCGTCTCCAGCTCGTGGCCATTCGCCACCGCAGCGCCGTGCCGAAGCCGCGCTAACAGCGCGTGACATTGGCCAAATGCGATTTACCAAATCGGCCAAATGCGATTGACCAAATCGGCCAAATTCGATTTACCAAATCGGCCAAATTGGATTTCACGGAGCGTTGAGCGCGATCCGCGTACGCCTCGCGCGAGAGGAAACGAGGAGATTGGCGAATGCCCTCGGCCCTCTTTGTTCGCGGTAACAAGACCCGCCTGGGCTTTCGCGTTGTCGAAGCTTCAGCAGAAGCGACAACAACAAAAGACACATTTGCTGCGATTTCTTCATTTTCTACTTTCGCACGGCTGATGTAGATACACAGCAAAGCACCACCACAAATTTCACATTCAGGAGCAGCGGAGTCGTGTCTGCATTGCTGGACTTCACTTCTACGCGTCCGTGCCTCTCCAAAGACTCGGGCTGTTAGCGAGAAGATCGACGCGATACGAGAGGGGGTGGGTGGCCAGTGTCACGCCCGGCCGCCTTTGTCTCCCCAGTGGCGACGTTGACACACTTCATCAGGTACTCCTTTGAGGCTGAGTCGAACTAGGGGAGACCCAGGACCGGTTCAGATAATTAATCCGTCACCGGTGTTGGCCGTGAGCGGGAATCGAGCTCGGCTCTCCAGGTTCGTAGTGCAGCGTAGCGCTAACCGCTGCACCACCGCTCCCCGCCTACCTATGCGAACATTCAATCCGCGAATATAAACTCTCAAAGTTTATGAGGAAAATATGGTTCGGGGCATTAACATATATTACGTTTAAACATATCAACTGTATTCATATTTTAATGAATACACATTGCACGGTATAATTTAGCTATTTAAGTTACCTTTAATAACGATGAACGCGAACATATTCAAACGTGCAAATACACAACGAACACATTGATTGCTATTCATACGGTGTTATATATATGTTCTATAGTGATTTATCTTGAATTAAGTCGCTTCCTTTTGCGTCCTTAGGAGACGTCCCTAAGCACGCACGGAGAATCGGGGAGACTGCCCCGGGCCCCGCGATTTTTTTTTTGGGGGGGGGCCCGCGCTTTGTGGGGGGGGGGGGTCCACACAGTGTCAATCTGTCGCGGCCCCCCAACACCGCCCCCTGTGGACGGATTTGTGCACGGCGTGGTGGCAAAGAGGCCTGACATTTCATCCACTTCAATTGCCTCCCTGAACAAGTTACGCGCATTTCAAAACGTAAATCTAGAAAAAGAAAAAAAGCATTTCACGACCCTCAAACAAAATGACATAAACGGGGGATGGAAATAATAAATTAATAAAAATAAAACATAATAAAATAAGAGAATTGAGAGAATTATTGTATTATGTTTTATTTTTATTAATTTATTATTTCCATTCTACGTGACTTTACCGAAAGAACCAAGAAGATGAATCCCTGCAGTCACGAAAGCTTTAAATCGAAAAAATAAACGGTGGAGTTTAAATCTGTATAATAGCCGAACGAAACGCATAATCGCGTGACTTGATGCGATGTTTGTCACGATTTGTTATTTTTATAACTTGCGACAGATCTCTGGGGGTCTTCGTGTGAGAGAGAACTACGACTTGAGTTTGTCGCGGCGACAATGCCGCGATCTGTGTGACTGACATGCCGATGTACAGCTACAAAAAACATTACGTTGCATAGGACTGTATTGTTGATGTCAACACGTGTTATAGAGTATGTGTTACAGAACTAACAAAGCAATGTACGTGTTACTGAAGGGCCATTGTACAAGAAGTTGCCTGTTATAACCACCGCCCCCCCACACACTTTTAAGGCAGTGTTATTGACGAACGCGAATGTTAATGTTAACACGACGCGTTGTGAACGTGAACACGTGCGTTCTGCCCACCACTTATAAGCCGCACGGCAAAGTTGGAGTCTCTAAGTCAGAATGGCCGAGCGGTCTAAGGCGCCAGACTCAAGGCGAACGAAGCCTTCCGTGCTCAACGCGGGATATCTGGTCTCCGAATGGAGGCGTGGGTTCGAACCCCACTTCTGACATAGTATTTTTTTTGCAATTTTTTGCCGAACAGTTAATATGCAGTGTACATTTAAAATAAACTTCCCTGTACTTTGACAGTTCCTAATTTTATATTTTTGGTCTCGTTTTTAATATCCGTATTGACTTTTACAACTTGTTTGCACGGTATTTTTGTGTTCAATTAATCTCAATGGCACCTTTAGTCTCGCCAAGCCATCGCCATCTCTTACGGCGGCCCTGAGGTTAAACAATCCACGTGAAACCCGCACACGAGGTCAAAGTGTTACTCCATCTCCACGGCAGACGTTCTCTTAGCTGCCATGTGTGCTATGAATAAGGGTCATTGCCTAAAACGTCGCCGAGTAAAGACATTATTTTAAGGGAGTTTTATTAACGAATGTATTTATGTAACTCGTTAATTGGATGATAATTGTTTTTTTACCCTTTAATCTGGCAACAAAACTGACACTTTTTTTACAAGGAGTCATGTTTGCATTGACCACAATACCTGCGGTCGGAATGCAAACAAAAAACACAACTCTGATAATGTATGCACTGTCCTTGAAATTGATTGGTCCACACCCGAGACAGCTTTCTTTAGAGCTTAGGGTCGTTAATTGTACTTGTGTACCACCGCCAATGCGGCATAAACAAATAATGTGTTTAATAGTGCCAGGCATCAACATCATCAGCCATTATCTATTCACTGCTGGATGAAGGCCTCTCCAAACTTTCCCCATCTCTCGCGGTCTCGCGATGCAAGTTTCCAAGTCGCTTCTGAACACAACTTGATTATTATCATCGCTCCATCTGTCGTCTCTGCACAAGAGAGTCTGAAAAGTTTGGAGTCAGCTGTGAATGGGTGGTTAGGATGGCCGAGCGGTCGAAGGCGACACACGCAAGGCGAGAGAGCCTTCTGTGCGGGACATGTGGTCACTGCGTGATGTGGTCACTGCATGATGTGGTCACTGCGTGGATGCGGGGGTCGAACCCCACTCCTGCCATGCTCTTTAATTATTGTACGACAACATATTCGTTGTTTCTTTCGGTAAAGTCACGGAAGTAGAAAAAATAATAAACAAAAAAAATACTAATGTAGACTGTAGCCTGGTTCTTAATCGGAGCGAGTCTACTGGCGGTCTATAATGTAGACTGCAGCCTGGTTATTAAGTTTGGTGAGTGTACTGGCAGTCTATAATGTAGACTGTAGCTATGGTTATTAAGCTGGGTGAGTATTCTGACAGTCTATAATGCAGACTGTAGCCTGGTTATTAACCTAGGTGAGTGTACTGGCAGTCTATAATGTAGACTGTAGCCTGGTTCTTAACCTAGGTGAGTATACTGGCAGTCTATAATGTAGACTGCAGCCTGGTTATTAGGTTTGGTGAGTGTACTGACAGTCTATAATGTAGACTGTATCAATGGTAATTAAGTTGGGTGAGTATCCTGGCAGTCTATAATGCAGACTGTAGCCTGGTTCTTAACCTAGGTGAGTTTACTGGCAGGCTATAATGTAGACTGCAGCCTAGTTTTGAAGCTGGTCAGCGTATTGGCAGTCTATGATGTAGATTGTAGACTGTAGAAATGGTTATTAAAGTGAGTGAGCGTACTGGCATTCTATAATGTAGACTTATTCTTGGTTCTTTCAATAATTTTAATAATACAAATAAAAAATACGAAGGTACTTTAGTATACATTACGAACGCAATTATTCACATCAGGGATTCAATGGACGATGAAAGTTCAACTCGTATTATTTTGTCTCGTTAATTTCTATTCGTATAAGTTGCATTGTTTTGGAGTTGTTTATACGTGTTTGCACGGCCTTTTGTTATTGTTCACTTCGTGTTTACTGCACATTTAGCTAAATCATCGCCATGTCTCACGGACATCCTTCGAGCTACTGGACTCGTCTTGTGATTCGAGGCATGCGTGGTCAGGATGGCCGAGCGGTCTAAGGCGCCAGACTCAAGGCGAGTGAAGCCTTCCGTGCTCAACGCGGGACATCTGGTCTCCGCATGGAGGCGTGGGTTCGAACCCCACTTCTGACAAGACTTTTTGTTTTATAACATTTAGTCTCGCCAAGCCTTCGCCATCTCTCACGGCCTCCCTTCGAGCTCCTGGACTCGTGTTGTGATTTCGTCGCTCCGTCTCCGTGGAGGTCATCCCCGGGGCTTGAGACTCAAGCGAAATGATAGCTGTTTGTGAATTAGCCGAGGCGTGCGTGGTCACGATGTCCGAGCAGTCTCGGGAGCCAGATTCAAGGCGAGGAAGCCTTCTATGCTCAACGCGGGGACTTCTGATCTCCGAATGGAGGCGTGGATTCGAACCCAGCTCAATGACATCAGCTTTTATACATTTCACGCAAAATAAGTTGAATTATTTTCAGCCGTTGTTTATTCGAATAGGGTTTACCGTTGCTGGCAATTAAACAGTTGTGTTCAGATGTTAAAACACCAATCTGAAACCTTTTGCAAGAAACATGTCTGTTTTCACCACATTTCCTTGTGGTGAACATGCAAACAAAAAAAACATGCTCTGGTCGTATTTGTATTGTCTTTGAAATTGATTGTTCCACACCAGAGACAGCCATTGCCAATCAACTGCTGGTTGGCTTGACCTGTTTATAAAGTAATGTAAAAGTGAATTAAGATGATTGTGTTAAATGTGACTTTCATTCCATTTGTACCTTTGCACTAAAATACTTGTGAAAAATACATATACACCAGCAGTTGAAGATGATGATTGCTGTTAAACAATGAAAAAAAAAAGATATATTTTGAGTGAAATTTATCAAAGTGCATGTCAGAAGTGGGGTTCGAACCCACGCCTCCATTCGGAGACCAGATTGCCCGCGTTGAGCACGGAAGGCTTCCACTCGCCTTGAGTCTGGCGCCTTAGACCGCTCGGCCATCCTGACCACGAGCACCATCCTGGGCATTTGTTCATTAGTAGGTACACTACAATATTCTGGCCATTTGTGAATCAGTACAGCAGACAGACGTAGCACTGAACGGTTATAACCATAAACTCAGGGCTAGTCAAGCTCAGTTACAACCAAACCCCATGGCTGGTAAAACTCTACGGGGACTCGCAAATAGATTGAAGGGTGACGCGCAGTTTGTCCGACCTCTAATCAGCAAATGCCCAGGTTGGTGGCAGTGGTCAGGATGGCCGAGCGGTCTAAGGCGCCAGACTCAAGGCGAGGAAGCCTTCCGTGCTCAACGCGGGACATCTGGTCTCCGAATGGAGGCGTGGGTTCAAACCCCACTCCTGACATTATTTTCCTTTAAAAACATTTTGTGCAAAGGTGCAACTTGAATGAAACTCACAATTCAACACAATAATTTAAGTCACTTTTACATTTATAAACATTTTAAAACAAACAACAGATGATAGGCAATGGATGATGATGGGGATGAAGGTTTCAAACCATAGCCGCTTTTCGGAAACCAGATGTCCCCGCGTTGAGCACAGAAGTCTTCCTCGCCTTGAGTCTGGCACCTGAGCCCACTTGGCCATCCTGAATACGCACGCCCCATCTCGTTCACAAACAGCCATCAAGTCGCTCGAGTCTCAAGCCCTGGATGAAGTCCACCACGGAGACGGTGCGACGAAATTACAACACGAGTCCAGCAGCTCGGAGGAAGACCGTGAGATATGGCGCTAACGAAATGTGCCGTAAACACAAATTGAACAACAACAAAAGACCGTGCAAACACGTTTAAACAAATAAAAAACAATGCAAATTAAACGAATAAGACGAATGGAACAAAAGAATATCAGTTGAACTTTCATAGTCCATTGAATGGCTGATGGTCATGAATAATTATGTGTGTAATGTCGACTACCAAATTTCAACTGATTATGAAAAAGAAACCGCTTTGTCAGGAGTGGGGTTCGAACCCACGCCTCCATTCGGAGACCAGATGTCCCACGTTGAGCACGGAAGGCTTCACTCGCCTTGAGTCTGGCGCCTTAGACCGCTCGGCCATCCTGACCGCTTCCTCCAACCTGAGCATTCACATTTATCTTCTTGGTTCTTTCGGTAAAGTCACGTAGAAAGGAAATAATAAAATAATAAAAATAAAACATAATAGTATTTTATTTTATTATATTATTTTATTATGTTTATTATTTTATTATTTCCCTTCTACGTGACTTTACCGAAAGAACCAAGAAGATTAATCCCTGCAGTCACGAAAGCTTTAAATCGAGATTTAACCTGAGCATTTATTCATTAGTGGGTACACTACGATATTCTGGCCATTGTGAATGAGTAAATCATGCAGACATAGCAGTGAACAGTGACAACCAACCCCCAAGGCTGATACAACTCTACGGAATGGAAATGAAAGGTGACCCGCGGTTTGCTCCATCTCTAATGAACAAATGCCCAGGTTGGTGTTTGTGGTCAGGATGGCCGAGCGGTCTAAGGCGCCAGACTCAAGGCGAGTGAAGCTTTCCGTGCTCAACGCGGGACATCTGGTCTCCGAATGGAGGCGTGGGTTCGAGCCCCACTCCTGACATCAGTTTTTATACATTTCACGCAAAATAAGTTGAATTATTTTTCATTGGTTAACAGCATCATCTTCGTCTCCTTCATCAGCCATTGTCTATTCGAATAGGGTTTACCGTTGCTGGCAATTAAACAGTTGTGTTAAAATCTTAAAACACCAAACTTAAACCTTTTGAGAATGAATCATGTCTGCATTAACCACATATACTTGTGGTGAACATGCAAAAAAAAAAACATGCTCTGGTAGTAAATGTATTGTCTTTGAAACTGATTGTTCCACACCAGAGACAGCCATTCCCTCTCAACTGCTGGTTGGCTTGACCTGTTTATAAAATAATGTAAACGTGATTTAAGATGATGGTGTTAAATATGAGTGTCATTCCAGTTGCAAAGCTGTACTAAAATACTTATGAAAAATACAGAAAAACCAGCAGTTGAATAATGATGATTGTTGTTAACCAATGATAACAAATTCATATATTTTGCATAAAATTGGTTGTCAGGAGTGTGGTTCGAACCCACGCCTCCATTCGGAGACCAGATTGCCCGCGTTGAGCACGGAAGACTTCCTCGCCTTGAGTCTGGCGCCTTAGACCGCTCGGCCATCCTGACCACAACCACCAGCCTGGGCATTTGTTCATTAGAGGTCGGGCAAACCGCGGGTCACCCTTCAATATACGTGCCAGTCTCCGTCGAGTTTTACAAGCCCTGGGGTTTGGTTGTAACTAAGTTTGACTAGCCCTGCGTTTATGGTATAACTGTTCAGTGCTCCGTCTGTCTGCTGTACCCATTCACAAATGGCCATAATATCGTAGTGTACCCACTAATGAACAACTCATCAGGTTGGCGTTCGTCGTCAGGATGGCCGAGCGGTCTAAGGCGCCAGACTCAAGGCGAGGAAGCCTTCCGTGCTCAACGCGGGCAATCTGGTCTCCGAATGGAGGCGTGGGTTCGAACCCCACTTCTGACAAGGCTTTTTATTTTAAAACATTTAGTTTCGCCAAGCCTTCGCCATCTCTCACGACCTTCCTTCGAGCTACTGGACTCGTGTTGTGATTTCGTCGCTCCGTCTCCGTAATAACCAATTAAACTCAAACTAGCCTGTTTTCTATCAGATACTCTGTTTCCCTTCACTGGCAAGACCACTTCAGCAGTACTTAACTCAACCCAATTGGTCTCTATGGTCAAGGACATGGTACTGTCTCCTGACGATATCCTCGTCAGATTTGATGTTGTATCTCTGTTTACCAAAGTCCCAGTGCCTGACACCTTAACAATAACTGAAGACTTGGTCCAACATGGACTGAACTCGGATGTACCTGCGCTGGTTCGGCATTGCCTCACCAACACTTACTTTACCTGGAATGGCACCTTCGACAAACAGAATGATGGTACCCCTATGGGCTTCCCCTTGTCACCAGTGATAACCAATGTTTTCATGGAAAAGTTTGAATCAGACGCCATCCAGACGTCCACCCTGCGTCCTTCCCTGTGGAAGAGATATGTGGATGACACTTTCGTCATTTGGCCACATGGCCTCCCAGCATTGAACCATTTCCTGGACCACATCAATTCCAGACACCCATCCATCAGATTCACCATGGAAGTGGATAAAGATGGCAGCGGTGTTAGCTGGAGGAACGTTGAGCGATGTTGAATGGAGGAGTGTTGATCTAAATAAGCGAAATAGAGTGAAGAGAATTGAGAAGAAGCTGTCTTGTCGAGTCGAGCACTACACAACCAGCAGTTGAAGATGATGATTGCTGTTAACCAATGAAAAATAATTCATATATTTTGCATTGCATTTATAAAAGTTGATGTCAGAAGTGGGGTTCGAACCCACGCCTCCATTCGGAGACCAGATTTCCCGCATTGAGGCACGGAAGGCTGCCTCGCCTTGAGTCTGGCGCCTTAGACCGCTCGGCCATCCTGACCACGGCCACCAACCTGGGAATTTGTTCCTTAGAGGTGGAGCAAACCGCGGGTCACCCTTCAACCTATTTGCGAGTCTCCGTGGAGTTTTCCAGCCCTGGGGTTTGGTTGTAACTGAGCTTGACTAGCCCTGAGTTTATGGTTATAACCGTTCAGTGCTCCGTCTGTCTGCTGTATTCATTCACAAATGGCCAGAATATCGTAGTGTACAATCTAATGAACAAATGCTCATGTTGGTGCTCGTGGTCAGGATGGCCGAGCGGTCTAAGGCGCCAGACTCAAGGCGAGGAAGCCTTCCGTGCCTCAACGCGTAAATCTGGTCTCCGAATCTGGTCTCCGAATGGAGGCGTGGGTTCGAACCCCACTTCTGACATAGTATATTTTAAAATTATCTTTTGAGAATTTGTGTCATTTGGAAGAAGTTCACATTCAACACAGTGCATAACTAGGTTTATATTGAGCCACCAGCAATAGTGTCTTTAATCGCGGCGGGGCAACGCATTTGTAGCTTTTAAGTTTCAGCGTAGTCTGCAAAGACTTGAGTTTGACCAGCCCTGAGTTAATGAGTCCTATATATAGACACGTTCAGTGCTCCGTCTGCATGCTGTACTCATTCACAATGCTCAGAATATCGCTGCGTACCCACTAATGAACCAATTGCTCAGATGCCTGTGGTCAGGATGGCCGAGCGGTTTAAATTCAAAGCGAGGATTAGTTTGTTCTTTTCTAAACGAAGCCGCGGGTTCGATCCCCCACTCCTGACATCGACGTTTTGGGTAACTTTTACTTTCATAAACACAAGTTATCTGAAATATGTCCAACTCAACTGCAGTCCACAGTATGTGTGCCAAATGATCAGATGTCTAGAGTTAGACCAACCACCGTTAGAATCACGTCTGCACGTATGAGACTCGTTTAAAAGAGTGCTTAAAATATAACGGCAACTTCATTCAAAACCAGATGTGAGCCGATCTTAAGGCGGAGCCGAATCACATACATCCACATCACATGGTATGCGTGCTGAACTTCTTTCGCATCGTAAGTAGCGACAACCGTGCTAATCGGAGTTCGTGGGGATGGACAGCAAACGAAACGCGAAAGGCAGTTCTGAAGAAATGAGTTCGTCAATCTCGATGAGTTAAAAGTGCACTGTTCCAGTGGCTTCCTAATGTGGGAACGCAGAGCGTTCCAGACGGCCGCGGAAGCGCATCCAAGAGCGCGCTATCCAGTGTCCCTCTTTGTTCGATGGCAGAGGTCGCAACCGGGTACCCGATACCCGTACCCTACCCGATACCCGGCTACCCGTACCCGGCCAGGTACGGGTACCCGTTTGCGACCCTGGTGCGGCCGGGTACGGGTAGGCCGTGAGTCACTGGTGAGTCACCGTTTGTCACTCATTTCAGGTAGGGTACGGGTAGGGAACGGGTAACCGTACCCGGCCGGGTACGGGTACCCATTTGCGACCCTGGTGCGGCCGGGTACGGGTACGGGTAAGGAATCAAAACCCGTTTGCGACCTCTGTTCGATGGCCCAGCAGCCACAGCTCGCCACTGCTGCCATCGCTGCTGCTGCTGCTGCGAGGACAAAACCAAGGAACTGTGAACGCGGATGAGCGGCGACGCAGCTGATGTACGTCGCGTGCGATGGTGGCAGCATCGCCCTCCCTAACGCTTAGTGTAACATTACCGCACGGCCGGTGATGTTCTTCTGACGGGCCGTTGTGACCTTACCCGCACCTCTCTACCCACTACCCCCACCACCACCGCACCCGACACCCCACCCCCCTCCACCGGCACACACACACACACCATCATGGACATTATGCCATTACCCGACTCTGACATCAAATTGCTGCCCTCAATCGCGCGCGTTCTGACCTCCCACGCGCGCACCCCCCTCTCTCCCTCCCATCATCCCCATCACCCATTCACAGCCCCCCCCCACACACACACCAACCCCGGCCATCCATCCATCCTTCCGCAAACGACTCTTGCTTGGGCCTCCCCATCGCCTCCCACCCGACAGCTCTACCCCCCCCTACCCCCTTCTCCCGTTGGCACGCAGCTTGGCTCCGCTCTGTCTAGACCCAAGCCGAACCCGGCCTCCACTCCCTCCTACCCCCCCTTCCTCCCACCGCTCCTCCCTTCCCTTCCCTCCCCTCCACCACAACCACTTTACGCGTCTTCTTTCTTTCGTATGGGGGGGGGGCTCAATGGTGCAACGCGGCCACAATTTCACATTCGGGGTGGTCACGCCAGACGCAAAGATCGTCGTGAGCCAGCGAGAGTTTTGTGGATTATTTTTAGATTCTTTTGCCGCTATGAATGTCCACGACGGTGAAAAGGCCACTTTGTTGCGCTATCATTAGTGGCCAGGTCGCTTCTGATGAATACGTTAATCTCTCAGTGGGCTTTATATGATGAGGTATAAAAAAAATAGTTGAGTTTTATTTGTGTAATTTTTTGTAAGTGATGTGCTTTCCTTTACTTTTCACTCCTGTCGTGTTTTTGTATTGTGTGTTGCAACGTTCTGACCCGCTCTGACTGGACACGCGTGAGAAAAAGAGCTTTGTAGCTCATCGGATTCCTCCTCCAGTACGAATAAATATTCTGATGTCCCGGGGCCCATATCTGGCGCGTCGCTGTTTGGCGTTGTCTGTGTTGTTGTTGTCGTTGTTGTTGTTGATGTTGTTGTTGTTGATGTTGTTGTTGTTGATGTTGTTGTTGTTGATGTTGTTGTTGTTGTTGATGTTGTTGTTGATGTTGTTGTTGGTCCGCAGACCGTGAGATCGCGACGATAGTACGCGTCACTATCTCGCACTCGACAGAGTTGGGGCCACGTGAAGGCTGCCAACTTCCTCTTGATACGAGAGAGCTCTCCCTCCTCTCGCCTCTCGTCACACACACACACGACACACCACACACCCACACACGTACACACCACACACCCACACACGTACACACCACACACCCACACACGTACACATCCACACACCACACACGTACACACGTACACACCACACACGTACACACCCACACACGCGACACGTACACACCCACACACGTACACACCACACACACACACGTACACACCACACACACGTACACACCACACACCACACACCCACACCCCACACACACGACACGTACACACCCACACACGTACACACCCACACACACCCACACACCTACACACCCACACACCTACACACCCACACACCTACACACCCACACACCACACACGTACACACGTACACACCCACACACCTACACACACCACACACCCACACACGTACACACCACACACCCACACACCACACACACCCACACACCACACACACCAAACACACACACACCTACACACCCACGCACCCACACACCTACACACCTACACACCCACACACCACACACGTACACACGTACACACCCACACACCTACACACACCACACACCACACACACCCACACACCTACACACCCACGCACCCACACACCTACACACCTACATACCCACACACCACACACGTACACACGTACACACACCACACACACCCACACACCACACACACCACACACCCACACACCTACACACCCACGCACCCACACACCTACACACCTACACACCCACACACCACACACGTACACACGTACACACCCACACACCTACACACACCACACACCCACACACGTACACACCACACACCCACACACCACACACACCCACACACCACACACACCAAACACACACACACCCACACACGCGACACGCGCTGCATACGCGCGCGCACACG
Organism: Lampetra fluviatilis; assembly: GCF_964198595.1. NCBI lineage: Eukaryota > Metazoa > Chordata > Hyperoartia > Petromyzontiformes > Petromyzontidae > Lampetra > Lampetra fluviatilis. The sequence continues at coordinate 10,543,242 of NC_136289.1, forward strand.
CAAATTCTAAGATAAAGACAAAATAACCCGCATAGCCTTAACAGACTGTTGGGGCAAGTGCGTGTTTGGGAATAGCATTTTTGAAGGCCCGAACGGCACGCGAGGGGGTGGGTGGCCAGCACCACGCCCGGCCGCCTTTGTCTCCCACGTGCCGACGTTTGTTGTTTAGCATCACACTCGGTACTAATTTAAGGCTGAGTCGACCTAGGGGAGGCCCAGGACTGTGTGATGATGCCGTGTGTGATGATGCCGTGTGTGATTGCACAGTGGTTGAAGATGCTGAGTGACGATGTGGACACGTGGTGCGTCATGATTGCTGGAGGTGACGATGACGATGATCATGATGACGACACGCGCACGATTCACCAGGGCGGCCGCGGGATCTTCGCTCGAACCTTTGCAACAGGCTGCTTATTACATGTGCTATGAAGAAGGGCAATTGCCCGAAACGTCAACTATTTTAGTTTTTTATTATTATGAATCCTTACTATTAATTAGTGTTCTTCACTAATTTTCAGTAGGACCGCCACACAGCACGAAGATGATGATGATGTTGATGTTGGTGTTTTCACCATTTGTGTCTTGTCGGGGTTCACCCGTCGTGGGCCCCACTGGAGGCCATCAGAGGCCGGCGGTGGCACCGCGGGCCTTGCAATGAAGAACACCGATGTCTCTTACCATCATCATCACCACCAAGGACGTCTTGTGACTTCAATGCGTTCGTCGTAGCAGAGAGGGGGGGGGGTAGGGGGGAGCTTTACGTTCGCTGCGCGGTCAGGGGCTTGCTAGGCGTTGGCGCGCGCGGGGTCCAACCCCGTCCGTGATCCTTTAATCTCGTAATGTGTCTCACTTTATTGAGCTGTGCGCGTGACGCTGAGACTCTGCGATGATCACGCCGGCTGCCTCAGAGCCTCCAGTTCGTTGGGAGCTTTGAGCGCGGCTGTAATCCCCGCACCGCCCCCCCCTCCCCCGTCTTCCCGTGGAGCCCCCCGCGTTTAAAAGGCATCGCTCTGCCGCGGTATGCGGCTCGCATCGTCAAAGTGGCCGTCGATCCACTCCGCGGTGACGTCGTCACAGCTGAGCCCCGACCGAGTTCGAGCCCAGGCCTCGGTGATGGTTGCGTTGCTTGTCGAGTTTCTGGCACGCCGCACGTGTCACAGACTTCACTTTTAAACAACTTTTATTGCCGCCAGCAGCAGCAACAGCACTGGAGGCGATTTCGATATGAAATACAAAGTCACCTGCAAATAAAGGAAAATAAACGCTACAAATCCACGCGCTGTGGCGCTAAAAGCACCGCGCACACCACTAAATAAAAGCCACGTGGTCGTGGTGGTCATCGCGGCCACGGGGAAAGAGACACGCTAACTCCAAATATACAGCAGCAGGCATCGTCAGGGTCGGGATCGAACCCACGACCTCCTGCGTAGCGGGTGATAGCGCGCGATGCGGTGACCGTTCGACGGCGAGCCAAACGCCGCCGCTGCTGCTACGAGGATGAGTGGAGGTCGAGCGATGGAAACGCGCGTTCGAGTCCCCTGAGAATCGGCCAAAGACGAACGGAATCGATGTCTGAGATGAGCTGTGTCGTTACGCGAACGTGGCGCCGTGCAAGCAGGGCTGTGACTCGAACAGGCTGATGTTTTAACACGTATGCGCGCGTGTGTGTATGCGTATATACATACCTACAACATGCAACGCAGAGCACACGAAGCGATGCGAAACGTGCGTGCTTACACTTTCTTTCTTTCGTACCTCCGATGAGCACGGTGGGCTACGCACTGGGCGAAATGTGACTTGAGCATGCACACACGCTGCTGCTGCTGCTTCAGCACGGAGTGCTGCTCGTGCTAGCGTCTTATATATCGCAGGCGGCGCGCATTACGCGTGTGACGCACACACATCGCTTTCTTATTCACAGATTTGCCGCACACACACACACAACAAAGACAAAGATCCCCCGTATAGCCTGTAACAGACTGTAGGGGCAAGTGCTGTTAGCGAGCACCTAGGAAGGCCGGAACTGCACATGAGGGGGTGGGTGGCCAGCATCACGCCCGGCCGCCTTTGTCTCCCCAGTGGCGATGTTTTCACATCGCACCGAGTACTCATTTTAGGTCCAGTCGACCTAGAGGAGGCCCGGGCCCGGTTCAGATAATCGTCACTGATGTTGGCCGTGAGCGGGAATCGAACCCGGGTCGCCAGGTTCGTAGCGCAGTGCACTAACCGCTGCACCACCGCTCCTCTCACACACAGACAGACACACAGACACACACACAGACACACACAGACAGACACGCACACACAGACAGACAGACACACACAGACAGACAGACACGCACACACAGGCAGACACAGAGAGACACACACAGACACACTAACTAATTTATAATTCTGTTCTTGTGCATGATGGCAGCAAGATGTTCAATGTCGAGGTCTGCTGGGCACGACGAGAGGAGCAGAGAGTTTCCCATTCCTCCTCCTTTGTGGTTTACACAGTGGTTCACGGTTTAAAGTTTGGATTGCATGGCTACAATGGCTCTTCCTGTGGCTTATCTGCAATATATTTGTGCATATCTACGACTGTCTCTCTCTCTCTGTAGCTCTACGAGTCTCTAAATAGCTTTATGGGTCTCAATATACATCTTCTGTGGGTGTCTGTGGGTTTCCTGCGTGGTCCGTAGTTTGGGTTTCACGTCCCACGATCGCTCTCCTGTGGCTTTAATATCTGTCATGTATATCGGTGCATCTCTCTGACTCTCTGTTTCTCTCTGTGTACCTCTACGAGTCTCTAAGTTTATCTGTGGGTCTCAAGATGTCTCTGCTGTGGTTGTCTGTGGGTTTACTGCGTGGTCCGGAGTTTGGGTTTCACGTCCCACGATCGCGCTCCTTTTGCTCGGCGTCTTTAAATGTTCCGTCCATGCAGGAGATGTCGCGTGTGGGCCAGCGCCTGATGTGTGCCGGCGGGTTGGGGTGGTTCCACGGCCGATGTCTCCCGGGAGGAGGGACGTCAAACTCCCAGGAGGTTTGCGATGTGTGCGTCTCCAACGAGGAGGTGGTGATTCTCTGAACGTCCGCGTTTGTTCCCACTCTGTTCGCCAGTAGCCACCACCACGGTCGGGGTGGTGCTGGTCACCCCCTCTCGTGTGCCGTGCCGGCCTTCATAGGTGCTCTTGCCCCAACAGTCTGTTAAGGCTATACGGGGGGTGGTGGTCTTTATCTTTGTGCGTGTGACCTAAACGTTTCACATTCAACTTCTGCTGTCGCGCCTTTACAGCTGCAGAGGCGGTGGTGCGTGTGGGGGAGCTGTGGGGTGGTGGGGGGAGGTTTGGAAATTGCCCGCGGTGCAGGAGGTTACACAAACTGGCCCCAGGGGCAGATCAGAGGGCACGGGGCCCTCGCATCCTCCCCCATTACCACTCCCATCACCCCCCTCCCCATCACCACTCCCACCCCCACCACCCTTCAAACCCCCCCCCCACGCCGCCGCTCACGCCACTCCGAGGAGAGTGGCGCCATCACTGACTCTGGGGTGTGATCACGTAGAGCTCGTTATGACGTAGAGCTCGTGATGACGTAGAGCTCGTGATGACGTAGAGCTCGTGATGACGTCAAGCTCGTGATGACGTAGAGCTCGTGATGATGTCAGGCTCGTGATGACGTAGAGCTCGTGATGACGTAGGGCTCGTGATGACGTAGGGCTCGTGATGACGTCAGGCTCGTGATGACGTAGAGCTCGTGATGACGTCAAGCTCGTGATGACGTAGAGCTCGTGATGACGTAGAGCTCGTGATGACGTAGAGCTCGTGATGACGTAGAGCTCGTGATGACGTAGAGCTCGTGATGACGTAGAGCTCGTGATGACGTAGGGCTCGTGATGACGTCAGGCTCGTGATGACGTAGAGCTCGTGATGACGTCAGGCTCGTGATGACGTAGAGCTCGTGATGACGTAGTGCTCGTGTGCGTGCGTGGACCTTCATCCAGCGGTGGGTTGAGCACGGCTGGTGGTGGTGATGATAGTGGAGAGCGGTGGAGCGGTGGCGCAATGGTTAGCGCACTGCGCCATGACAGAGGCATACAATCGGTGCAGGGTCTCCTGCTGGGTCGACTCAGCCATAAATTAACACCTGGTGACGTTTGTTTAATGTCAGCACCGGGGAGACAAAGGCGGCCGGGTGTTGGGGCTGACCCCACAAATGCCCTCTGCAGCGTGCCTGCCTTAATGGGTGCTCGCTCACGGCCCTTGTCCCAACAGCCTGTGCAGGTTACACGGGGGACTTTTGTCTCTGTGCGTCCACAAACTTTGACTCACGAATGCTGACGTCCCACCGCACCAGGTAGTCGTTTGAGGCTGAGTCAACCTAGGGGAGGTCCAGGACCGTTTCAGATAGAACTCGCGTCTGATGTTAGCCATTGCCTGGGGAATGAAACTCGCTAAAGGGCGTTTGGAAGTGGTGTTTCGACGGCAGTATGTGCTGTATGCATTGGGTTAATGTGCCTCCTGCAGCCACTAGAGGTCGCTAAAGTCACCGCAATGTTAAAACATCGATTAGTGCCAATCGATTAGCGATCGATCGTCAGCAGAGCGGCAATGAAAATCTATTTTGTCGTAACGAAAAGGATTTGATCGGGGAATTTTAAAAGCACTTGTGTAATAACTGTATATTTATGTTTGCAGATGTTTTTTCACAAACTTGATGTAGATTTTTTTTTAATTGTATTCATGATACACAGTTAAATACACCCATTTAAATATTACATTCCCGTTCACGGCCACCAACACCCAGTGACGATTATCTGAACCGGTCCTGAGCCTCCCTCCAAGGTTGACTCAGCCTCAAAACGAGTAACTGGTGCTGCGTGTAAACCTCGCCACTGGGGGAGACAAAGGCGGTCGGGACGTGGTGTGTCCGGCCTTTCACAGGTGGCCACGACGCAAACAGCAAATCGCCCCGACAAACCCGTCGAGACCGCCACGTGCCCGTGGCCTCCACGAGCTGCGAGCGTCGCCTCGCACACGCGACATCAGCAGCAGGCACCAGTTGGAACGCGCCGATCGTTTCATCTCGAGCTCTACGTCATCGCGAGCTCTACGTCATCACGAGCTCTACGTCATCACGAGCACTACGTCATCACGAGCTGTACGTCATCACGAGCTCTACGTCATCACGAGCCCTACGTCATCACGAGCTGTACGTCATCACGAGCTCTACGTCATCACGAGCTCTACGTCATCACGAGCTCTACGTCATCACGAGCCTGATGTCATCACGAGCTCTACGTCATCACGAGCCCTACGTCATCATGAGCTGTACGTCATCACGAGCTCTACGTCATCACGAGCCCTACGTCATCACGAGCTCTACGTCATCACGAGCTCTACGTCATCACGAGCTCTACGTCATCACGAGCTCTACGTCATCACGAGCCCGACGTCATCACGAGCTCTACGTCATCACGAGCTCTACGTCATCACGAGCTCTGCGTCATCACGAGCTCTGCGTCATCACGAGCTCCGCGTCATCACGAGCTCCACGTCATCACGAGCTCTACGTCATCACGAGCCCTGCGACATCTTGAGGCCTGCAACAAACATCACGTGCACGAATCTTCGCGATGAATTCAATGACAGCACGTGTTCTTTTTTTAAACATATATATTTAACAACGTAGAACGCGATGAGACACTTTTGTACATTTTAAATTAAAAACGACACGATACACGAACGTGACAAGAACAATGATAATGATTTTAACAGCGACTATAATCATTGTAACAACAACAACTGGTAACCACTGTTAGACACAACTAACATCAGAGCGGCAACCACATCAACCACAACACCCACAACACAGACTCACAACACAGACTCACAGTACAGACTCACAGTACAGACTCACAGTACAGACTCACAGTACAGACTCACAGTACAGATTTAAAGCTCCCTCGGCTCGCCACGCCTCTTCCGTTTCCGTTGCTGGCGGCCATGCCGATTGTGACGTCACGTCAGTCGTCATCGTCGTCGTCATAACGACCCGCGTGGGCAGACAGCCCGTAGTTGTCGAGCTGCACGTCCCGTCACGTGTGACCCACTTCCCCCCCACGTGGTGTGACGTCAACAAGCGTGCGCGAGCGAGAATCTGGAAAGAAAATCGCGGCCGTCGCATGCAACGGTTGCGACCAACAATGGCCTCAGCGTTGCACGTTCACTGGGGTGGTGAAGTATGGTCAATCGACCCCCCCCCACAGCTAAATGTGTTTACTTCGGAGTGAACGGGGGGGGGGGGGAGTATTTGATTGTAAAGTCAACAAATCCAATTCGCCGGTCATCTCGTAGTAACCTAGCGAGCAGCGGTCAAACCCGTTCATCGATTCATTATCGATCAACGCCGATTTCCCCAGCCTGACGATAATAACCCGCGGTTCGTATCCCGCGTGCAACGTGCGTTGCGTGAGCCGCAACGCTAACTGAATAATCGATTAATTAATCGAATAGAGAGGGCGGTCGAGGGGGTGGGAGAGACAGTAAATCGTGAAACTCCCAACTTGATGTACTGTATTTCAAAGTACTATTACTGTACGGGGTGATCCATGTATAGTTACCCCGCTACTACTCGCTACATTTGTGCGTTTAGAATGAAACACAAATACAACTCAACACGTTCATCAATAACACTGCTGATTTAAAATAAAATAAAAAATTCGACGTTTCGGTTCCCGGCCCTTCTGCATAGCAGATATTATTAATGGAGGCCAGAGAGATTTCGATTTCAAGCTTTCGTGACTGCAGGGATTCATCTTTTTGGTTCTTTCGGTAAAGTCACGTAGAAGGGAAATAATAAAATAATAAAAATAAAACACAATAAAATTTCGATGTAAAGCTTTCGTGACTGCAGGGATTCATCTTCTTGGTTCTTTCGGTAAAGTCACGTAGAAGGGAAATAATAAAATAATAAAAAATAAAACAATAAAATTTCGATGTAAAGCTTTCGTGACTGCAGGGATTCATCTTCTTGGTTCTTTCGGTAAAGTCACGTAGAAGGGAAATAATAAAATAATAACATTCAGACTGTCTTCTGGACAGACCTGTTCTTCACCTGAGGACGGCTGCTTGCGTTGTGGCCGAAACGTCGTGAGAATTATTTTATTATGGTTTATTTTTATTATTTTATTATTTCCATTCTACGTGACTTTACCGAAAGAACCAAGAAGGCCAGAGAGACTTCGTTAATAGGAGCCGGAGGCTGCGCTCTTAGACGAGATATGCACCTGCCTGGGCCCTGGTGGAAAAGGAAACGCCAATAATGTACTGGAGATTTAATGGTCCTAACTTGGTAACAACTCGGAACGGCGTGAACAGAATAGACATTTTGTTTTAAACAGGGCAAAGGATGTGCACGTGAATACGCGTGCGGAGTAACTTGCAAGTGTGTTTAAATCGGAGAGGGCTTCCGAAACATCACACGGTCGTTTTACTCCACCAAAGCGCGTACACCTCCCCCCCCCCCCAAAAAAAAGTATATGCGGAACAACGCTGCATTGTGGGAAAACTCGCGTCGGAATCAATCGGAGCGATGCATGGGGCCAAACGCGGGCAGCAGCTAAAGCAGTGACTCCTTGACTGCAGCCTTGCACCCGTAATTTGTTCCTCAATCGTAAATTTTTCTACAAAGTTCATAAATACGTAGGGTTTATTATTTGGTTCTTTCGGTTAAGTCACGTCTAAAGATAAAATAATAAATTAAATTTAAATTAAATTAAATTAAATTTATTATTTTATCTTTAGACGTGACTTAACCGAAAGAACCAAATAATAATTCCTGCAGTCACGAAAGTTCTAAAAATACGTAGGGTTTGATGAAACAAAGTAAGTTGTATTCATTTACGTTATTTAATTTCACCTTTATTTAACCAGGTAGTAAACGCTTAATGTGTGTTTCGATGCTTTACCTTTTTAAAAAAGATTGCCCACGTCTCGCACCCCCAGAAAGGGCATCTCGCGCACCCCCACGATAAGAACCACTGGTCTAGAAGCATCCAGCAGCATCCCCATGCCCTTGTGCGATGACGCTACGCCGAGGCAGCCTGTCACAGCGGCTGATTCCTACTCGCTCGACGGAGTTTCGTTCACTCGATCGCATTATTTCCAATTCGCGTCCGCGTTATATATATGAAGTGTGTTCCCCGATGCATTCATCATCGCGTTATATCCAATTCCCGTTGTGAGAACAACACGTGGCGTTCTAGGAGAACAAGACTGTCATTTATCGACTTGCTTACTCATTTCTCTACTTTGCACTCGCATCGTGTTGATGTCACCTGATGACCCCCCCCCCCCACCCCCAAACTGGACGTCTGCTAACAAAAAAAGCTTAATAGCTCATCGGATTCCTCCAGGATAAATAATGATTGTGATAAATGGATCATCCCGTACGCTCAGAATCGCACATCACAGAGCAAAGATAATGCACGGGTACCGTTCACGGCCGTGTGATGAATACGTCTGAACATTTCCAGCGACATCAGCGGGCGCAATAACTTATACGTTTATATATATAGTTTTTTTTAAACCACACACAACAACAACGATTATGGAATGACATTAATGTATCCGTCGTGTTGTCGCGAGCTGCTGGACTTCCTTCATTTAACAGTCGACGGGACACGGAAACAACATCCTCCCTTTGACGAACAAACAAATACCGTGAGATTTTAGCGTTTTCTTTTTACATTGCACGATAAACGAACGTGGACTTTGGTGTAATAATCATCGTCGTCATCATCATCATTATCGTCGTCATCATCATCGTCATCATCATCGTCATTATCATCATCATCATCGTCGTCATCATCATCGTCGTCATCATTGTCGTCATCATCATTATCATCATCATCGTCATCATCATCGTCGTCATCATCATTATCATCATCATCATCGTCATCATCATTATCATTGGCAGCATCATCATCATCCGCCCTGCAGTACGCAGGCAGTGTCCGTATATAGTTATCGAGTCATCTCGACAAATGATTTGGTGATGCTGATGATACAGCTGATGCTGTTGCTGCTGCCTTTGGCAGTGGTGCACAAGCAAATTTAACAACAACAACAATAATCAACACGCCAGTCAATAACACCGTGGCGTTCAAAAAAATACCTAATCAGCAACGTTTCGGTCAATTGCCCTTCTTCACAGCACGTCGCCGATATGATATTATATTTTAGTTGTTTTAAGTCGGTGTCGTTAACGAAGATGTCGAGTCGTCACTTCGAGCCAGCCACGGATTGGGTTCACATCCCCAACTGCGGATCGAGAATCTTACCTCCCCTGCACCCCCCCCCGCCCCAAATCAAACAAATCATAAACTTTATTTAAACTTAATTCTAGATATTGAAGCTTTCGTGACTGCAAGGATTCACATTCTTAGGTTTTTTCGGTAAAGTCACCGTGTAGGTAAAACATTAAAATTAATCAAAGTAAAATAAAATAAAAATCACGACGTTTCGGAGGCAACACAAGCTTCCGTCTTCAGGTGGAACCGTCACAGCCACGACAGCTGTATCAAGTATGTTTTAACTACGTGACTTTATTTAAACTGCAGGAGGAAGCCGATGAGCTATGAAGTTTTTGTTCACAGATGTCCCGCGTGATGATTTCGGTGACGCTGCTGCTGCTGCTGCGTTAGTGGTGGTGCTTCTGCGCAGCTGATCAATAACAACTCGACTCCGCACACTCATCAATTCCAACACTGTTGTGTGTGTGTGGCCTCAATAGGAGAACCTATCATAGGCGACGTTTCGGTGTCACGAACCTTCTACAGTTCGTAGCGCATGAACAATACACGGTTAGAGCAATTGCCCTTATTTATAGTACGCGGAGAAGGGTCATTGCCCGAAACGTCGCCTGTTATATATTTATCCTATTAAGGCACGCAGTGGTATTGACGAATGTGTTGAGTGGTTGTCATTCCAAAAATCGATTATAATCGACTAGATATGATTATATATCGTTTTGTTATCATCTTGTCGGTATTGTTTTATTTAAAAAAAGGCATTTCTATTCCGGTTGTATACTTTGGTTTGCACCATTAGCCTCGATGTAACATTGGTACGTCATTTAATTAACGAATAAAGTCTCGTAGTCTTGGTTCTTTCGGTAAAGTCACGTAGAAGGGAAATAATAAAACAATATAAATATAAAACAATAACAATTCTCACGACGTTTCGACTGCAACACAAGCAATCATCATCAGGTGTGAAATCCACAGCAAGAAAGTTTCTTGATGTGGATTTCAGTCGAAACGTCGTGAGAATTGTTATTGTTTTATATTAATATTATTTTATTATTTCCCTTCTACGTGACTTTACCGAAAGAACCAAAAATATGAATCCCTGCAGTCACGAAAGCTTTAAATCAGAATAAAGTCCCGTATAGTATCGATTAATCGACGCGTCGTTACACACCAAAGACGTCCCACTCACTATCCCGCCCTATCGGAATGACCGAATGAATCGAGTGGATGCTCTCATCAAGACGACCACCGTTAACAAGCCCTCTCCCACGAAGCTGCAATCACCGAACACTTATGGATGGACTGACCCCGCCATGGCAACGTGGAATTGTCCAATACCCTGCCTCAAGGCCACCGACGGAAATATTCGCCGTCCCGTTGCTCCTCCGAGCTTCTTGAGTTGAAAACGTATCGACGGATTCCTCGCTATTGTTCGTGAATTGTAATAAAATTAATAATGTTGATTTTTGTGATTTTTGTTTCACTTGTACCGCCACCGCCGCAGCACAGAGTTCATTCGCTCTCGAACAGAGAGAGACACAGAGGACGACTCAGAGAGAGAGAGAGAGACAGAGGACGACTCAGAGAGAGACAGAGGACGACTCAGAGAGAGAGGACAACTCAGAGAGAGAGGACGACTCAGAGAGAGAGAGGGGACGACTCAGAGAGAGAGAGAGGACGACTCAGAGAGAGGACGACTCAGAGAGAGAGACAGAGGACGACTCAGAGAGAGAGACAGAGGACGACTCAGAGAGAGAGACAGAGGACGACTCAGAGAGAGAGAAGACGACTCAGAGAGACACAGAGGACGACTCAGAGAGAGAGAGACAGAGGACGACTCAGAGAGAGAGACAGAGGACGACTCAGAGAGAGAGAGACAGAGGACGACTCAGAGAGAGAGACAGAGGACGACTCAGAGAGACACAGAGGACGACTCAGAGAGAGAGAGACAGAGGACGACTCAGAGAGAGAGACAGAGGACGACTCAGAGAGAGAGAGGACGACTCAGAGAGAGGGGACGACTCAGAGAGAGACAGAGGACGACTCAGAGAGAGACAGAGGACAACTCAGAGAGAGAGAGACAGAGGACGACTCAGAGAGAGAGAGGCAGAGGACGACTCAGAGAGACACAGAGGACGACTCAGAGAGAGAGGTGGGGGACGACTCAGAATAAGCAGGAACCACAGACGAGGAGCGGGAAGGCAGCGGCACTCGCAGCCACAGTTGCCCAAGCTCTGCTGCCCTCTCTCTATATCAAAGTGTTTGCACGTTGCAGGAAACTGCAGCTGTCGGAAAGACGACACACGAATGGATGGAGCAGGTGGAGTCCACCACATTGCTGCTGCTGCCGTGTTCCGCGTTCTCCTGAGCAGGTCATCTTAGACGCCTACGGCAAGGGAGTTTCACAACTTCTCTCTGTGTGTGTGTGCTCCAACAACCCCCACTGCTGCCTCCACACAGTGCTGGATTACAGAGAAACACGCACGTAGCCATCACCACCATCACCACCATCACCATCACCACCACCACCATCACCACCATCACCACCACCATCACCACCACCATCACCAACATCACCACCACCACCATCACCACCATCACCACCACCACCATCACCACCATCACCACCACCATCACCACCACCATAACCACCATCACCACCATCATCACCATCACCATCATCACCATCACCACCATCATCATCACCACCATCACCATCATCACCATCACCACCATCATCACCATCATCACCATCACCACCATCATCATCACCACCATCACCATCACTACCATCACCACCACCATCACCACCATCACTACCACCACCACCATCACCACCACCATCACCACCATCACCACCACCATCACCACCACCACCATCACCACCACCACCATAACCACCACCATCACCACCACCACCACCACCATCATCACCACCACCACCATCACCACCATCACCACCACCATCACCACCACCACCATCACCACCAACCGCTGCGCGTTGTAGAATCGAGCACAAATTGTCCGCCGCCAACACGTGACACTTCCTCCACCCCACGCCACGCCACGCACGTGTCATCGTGTCGTCGTGTCGCCGCCACAGACGCGTGCCACTCCGACCCCGCGACGCACCGACGCACCGTTCGACGACGTCAAGCATCTGACGAGAAAACGAAAGAAATCGACCGGCCGATGCGCGTGGTCACCGTCGAACGCAAAGGCGACATTGTCGGTCAAGCTCGACAAAGGGGATAAATGTGTCGTCTTGTTGTGTAGAGGGGGGGATGGGGGCGAGATGTCTCAAGGCGCGCAAAAAGTCGTGATTGGTGATCGTCATTCGGAACGGTCGGGGAGGGGAATTGGAGGTGGAGCGGTGGGGACACGGGAGCTGTGCAGTGCGGTGTGTACGGCGTGGTGTGTACACAGTCACATACACACACAGTCACATACACACAGACACACAGAGTTACACACACACACACAGACACACACAGTCACACAGTCACACACAGTCACACACACAGACACACACACAGACACACACACACACAGACACACAGAGTCACACAGACACACACAGTCACACACACACAGACACACACACACAGTCACACACACAGACACACACACACACACAGACACACACACACACAGACACACACACACAAGCGCCTGAACGCAACGCGAATTGAGAATGTGGCAATCTGCGTCATCTACACATACACACGTGGCTTGGCTGTCAATTGAGTACGAAGGTGATGATGACTGTGACATCGTGACATAGAGGCGAGTGAATTTGCGTGAGAGTGTGCATGTGTGTGTGAGCGCGTGTAAGTATATGCACGATGGTAATGATGATGATTGTAATGATGTGGGGAGCGGCAGTGTAGCGGTTAGAGCGCTGCGCTACGAATCCGGCGACCCAAAACTGTTGTTGTTGTTGTTGTGTTTAGATTGTTGTTGTTTAGTTTGTTGTCCTTCCCCCCTCACCTCCGATTAGCAAGGTTGGCTACGTACGGTGCGAAAGAAGTTCAACATACTGTACATACATACGCGAGTTCGATTCCCGCTCGCGGTCAACACCAGTGACGATTATCTGAACCGGTCCTGGGCCTCCCCTAGGTCGACTCAGCCACAACTGAGTACCTGGTTGCGGTGTGTAGTAAACATCGCCACTGGGGAGACAAAGGCGGCCGGGCGTGGTGCTGGCCACCCACCCCCTCGTGTACCGTGCCGGTCTTCATAGGTGCTCGCTAACAGCACTTGACCAAAGAGTCTGCTCAGGCTATACGGGGGATCTTTGTCTTTGTCTCTGCACGATTGTAATGATGATGCTGATTGTAATGATGATGATTTATTACTGTAATGATGCAAATTATGATGCGAAACGTGGGTGGAATACAATTTTAATGTGGGCACATTGAAATATTTACAAATCCATCGATCGATTTTCGATTTAAAACCAGGTGAAGTGATTTGCAGCGTGTGCGTGTGTGTTTTAAGGCGTGTGTGCGTTTCTACTGAGTACGGTATATATGTGTGTGTGCGTTTGCGTGTGCGCTGTATGCGTGTTCACGTGCATACATGTGCATGCGCGTGTGCGCCGCGTGTAAATCGTGTTCAAGTAGATACGTGTGTGCGTTCTGAACCTGCCCCAGAAGTTTGGCCTTTGTATCATCCGTATGTATTAATGTGGCGCGCAGGCGCGCGTGTATGTGTATGCATGCGTATTGTGTATGTTTGTGTAAGTTTGTGTGGTATATCCGAGCATGTGCCTGCATATATCGGCCGGATGCACACTTATGAACCGAGTTCACAAAGAACTGAGCTCTAACCCCGAAACCGACACAGATTAAAAAAAAACATCAAATACATCAACAACAACAAAACTAAATTCCCCGCAGACAGCATCACCGCGTCATCTCTGCGACCAACTCCGCGATTGAGGTAGCGTACACACACACAACAACAAAGACAAAGATCCCCCTCGTAGCCTTGAACAGGCTATTTGGGGCAAGTGCTACTAGCGAGCACCTATGAAGGCCGGGCAAGGCACACGAGGGGGGTGGGTGGCCAGCACCACGCCCGGCCGCCTTTGTCTCCCCGGTGACAATGTTTACACAACGCACCGGGTACTCATTTGAGGCTGAGTCGACCTAGGGGAGGCCCAGTTCATACTAATCGTCACCCGGCGTTGACCGCGAGCGGGAATCGAACTCGGGCCGCCGGGTTCGTAGCACGGCGCGCGAACCTGTGTGCCCCACCGCTCTCCACTCACGCACACTTACACACACTTACACACACTTACACACACTTACACACACACACTTACACACACACACACTTACACACTTACACACACTTACACACACACACACTTACACACACACTCACGCACACTTACACACACACACACTTACACACACACACTTACACACACACACTTACACACACACTCACGCACACTTACACACACACACACTTACACACACTTACACACACACACTTACACATACACACGCACACACACACTTACGCACACACACACTTACACACACACACTTACACACACACACTTACACACACTTACACACACACACTTACGCACACACACACTTACGCACACACACACTTACACACACACACTTACACACACTTACACACACACACTTACACATACACACTTACGCACACTTACACACACACTTACACACACACTTACACACACTTACGCACACTTACACACACGCACGCATATTCATACCGCCGCACGTGACCTTCCTTAGCAGAGGAGTTCGTGAGGCTGCCTTTTGCCAGGCGGGGTTCATGGTGCAAGGAATTAAATGGAGCGGGGGGGGGGGGGCACGTGTCCAAATCCCCCCCCCCCCCCCCCCCCGTCAAACCCACCCTACACTCTTCGTAGCCCCAGCGTCTTCTCGGGTCTCTCCAGGGGCATGCGGAGCACCGGCGCAGTTGCACCGCCTGCGCACTTCAAAGCAAGTCACTGGCCGCTGCAGCCGCCGCTGGGAGACCTGAGCCGCAGAGGGTCTTGATGCACAACTGCAGACGAGAAGGCGGCAGCAGCGGCGGTGGTGGCGGTGGTGGCATCGCAGTTGTGGTCGTGGTTGTCGCATTTGGCCGCGGGCCACAGTGGCGGCCCTCACAGGTGCCCGCTACTCGCTCGCAGCCACTTGCCCCAACAGTCTGTTGGAGGCCACACGGGGCTAGTATTGGGGGGGGGGGGGGGGGGGGGCTTTGTCTCTGTCCGCTATGTGGCCGTGCGGAGCGGTAGGTTTGCGACCCGAGTTCCATTTCCCGCGCTCACGGCCAACGTGCGGCGAGGAATACCCGAACCTCGGTCCTGGGCCTCTCCTCGCTTGCCACGGATAAGTTTGGTCGCGAAAGCCCGACGCGTTGGGGGTGGGGGGGTTGTTGGTCTCTGTCTTGGCTTTGCTGGAGGGCAGCAGGGGGTAGGGTGGGTGGTGGTGGGAGGGGGGTAGGGTGGGTGGTGGTGGGAGGGGGGTAGGGTGGAGGTGGGGGGGTGAAGGGGTCATTGGAACTCGAGTGCCCACACGTGCTGAGGCCACCCCGTGCGTCCTTTGCTCTTCCTCTCGGCGCTGCTCGCCGCTCCGCGCTTTATCTCGTCCTGCTGCGCGCGGAGAGAGCCACAACAACAACAACAATAATAAACAAACATCTCGTGGCCGTTACACCACCGCCCGCCCGCCCGCCCGGCGCACAAAGACACAGGCAAAGATCACCCGGATAGCCTTGAGCAGGCTGTTTTGGGGAGGAGGGCAAGTGCTGTTCGCGAGTGGCATCGAACGGATGAGGCTCACAACGAAGGAACCGCGTCCCGGCCGTCTTTGTCTCCCTGGTGGCGACGTTCATCTCAGACTCAGAATATTTAATTTAGACAGCAGGAGGAATCCGATAGGCTGTAAAGCTCTTTAACCCATCGCACACCCAGGTACTTGACTCGTCATTCGAGTAGCCGGTGCGATGTCAACACACACACGTAGATATACACACGAGCAGATACACAGGTAATGATGCCTTGGTAGGTTTTGCGTGGGACGATGGGGATGGTTTGGTTTTATTTGCAGTTGTTTCCTGGAGATTTGTTCACCATTCTTATATTTTTGCACTGCTATTGTGCTTTTGTGCTGTTGTTGTAACGTCCTTACCCCGTGCTCCCACTGGGCATCTGTGAAAAAAGAGCTTTGTTGCTCATCGGATTCCTCCAGCAGTATAAATATATATTCTGATTCACTTAGATACAGATAACTACACGTTCATACACAAACATATACATGCAGATGCGCACACACACACAGATACACGCACATATACATGCATAAATACACATATAGAAACACATACACACGTAAATACACATCTAGAAACACACACAGATACACATAGGTACAAACGCTAAGATCACAAACGCACACATACAAAAACACACATATATACACAAAGACAAAGATCCCCCGTGTAGCCATCGGAGACATTGTGGGCAAGTGCTATTAGCGAGTAGCACTAACACCACTCCCGGCCGCCTTTGTCTCCCCAGCGCTGATATTTTACTGCACCGGGAGGCACTTATTTAAGGCTGAGTCGACCTATGAGAAGGCCCAGGACTGGTACAAATATCTGCCAATGTTGTTGGTTTGTGAGCGGGAATCGAACTCGGGTCGTCTGGTTTACAGCGCAGTGTGCTAACCACTACACCACCGCTCTCCATATAATATATTTCATACACACACACATGCAAGCGTGTGTGCGTGTGTGTGTGATTAGTGTACTTGCCCCAAGAGTCTGTTAAAGGCTATACGGGAGATCTTTGTCTCTGTTAGGAATATCTCGTGGTGTTCCCATTATTGTTTGTCTAACAATTGCACTCCACCTCTGCTTTTGAGGATCACTCCGGGAAATTCTACAGCTCTCGCGTCTATGAGAAAACAGCCCTGGAGAAAATGACTTCAAAGAACTGCAACGGCACATTGATTTTTGGGCCACCCAGTAAAATAACCCTGTGTCCTGAATTTTGGGCCACCCAGTCTAATAACCCTATGTGTCCTAACTTTTGGGCCAGCCAGCACAACAACCCACAACTACAACACCCAACAAAGAGCGACAACAAAACGACTAAAACCTCCACGCCATAACAAAAAAACCACGCGAAAAGACACTTTTTGTCGTTGTCAACTGGACGTGGAAACCAGTTTAATCACGGTGATGAATGCCAACACCATCAATCCCCCGATGCTGTCACGCGCTTCCGCAACAGACGTCTGTCTAACTCACGCGGCCACACAGCTCACTCATAGCTGGCAGCACTAGCAGCACAAGCGGCAGCGGTGGTAGCAGCTATCGTGAGCCGATCCCCTCCCCGTTCGCAGACACGCTCAGCCAAAACTCAGAGGCCACCATAAATCTGGCTGTGTTTTGATTTCCTTGAGCCATCGGGCGCCCGTTGCAACAAACTCCATCGCCGTTAAAGCAACCCCCCTCCCCTCCCCCCCACCACCGCTTACGGAGAATTATCGCTGCAAGTCTCTATAGGTGTGGGGCAGCTTCTCCTGCCCCCTCCCCCACAGCCCCCCACCCCCTCCCCCGCCAGGGGGTCACGGGGTCAATGTTAGAGTTTGTGCTCCGGACCGTGACCCAAGTGAGTAACCGCTTTTCTAGCGGTAAATCCAAGACGCCTCTGTGCATTTCCTCCGTCTACGTTCGGCTACACGGGGATAGTACGTGCGTACGTAAGCATCGTGCGTGTGTGTGTGTTGAACTTCTCTCGCGCCGACCGCGCTAATCGGAGGTGCGGGGAGAAGGGCAAAAAAATACTAAAACACAAAAAGCAATTGGGTGACGCCCGATATGCGTGCCGTACACTGCCAGAGTGTGCAGAGACACAATCATAAATCAAATTTCGATTTAAAGCTGTCATGAGTGCAAGGATTCATCTTCTTGGTTCTTTCGGTAAAGTCACGTAGAAGGGCGATAATAAAATAATAAAAATAAAACATAATAAAATAATTCTCACGACGTTTCGGCCACAACGCAAGCAGCCGTCCTCAGGTGGAGAACAGGTCTGTCGAGAAGACAGAGTCTGAATGACACACCCCAGGCTTGTAGCGTCTATTTAGACCTGTTCTCCACCTGAGGACGGCTGCCTGCGTTGTGGCCGAAACGTCGTGAGAATTATTTTATTATGTTTTATTTTTATTATTTTATTATTTCCATTCTACGTGATGACTTTACTGAAAGAACCAAGAAGAAGAATCATAAATCATTTACTGGCCTCGACAAGTCACGGCTGGATGAAGGCCTCTCTCCGCACCGTGTCGGTCGCTGGCGTTGTTCTACCTTACTTCGCCGCGCTGGTCAGCACACATCGACAGCGCTGAATACGATGTTTACAATAACGAGAAGCGAGCCCACCACAATATACACACACCTCCTTTGCGGAGGGATATGAAGCGTAAATAACCTCGCTCGCAGCGGCTTCGCACATAAGACACATTCAGACTTACATAAGACACATTCAGACTTACATGAGACACATTCAGACTTACATAAGACACATTCAGACTTACATAAGACACATTCAGACTTACATAAGACACATTCAGACTTACATGAGACACATTCAGACTTACATAAGACACATTCAGACTTACATGAGACACATTCAGACTTACATAAGACACATTCAGACTTACATGAGACACATTTAGACTTACATGAGACACATTCAGACTTACATGAGACACATTCAGACTTACATAAGACACATTCAGACTTACATGAGACACATTCAGACTTACATAAGACACATTCAGACTTACATGAGACACATTTAGACTTACATGAGACACATTCAGACTTACATAAGACACATTCGGACTTACACAAGACACATTCAGACTTACATAAGACACATTCAGACTTACATAAGACGCATTTAGACTTACTCATGGGAACCTATCGGCGCAGATTGAGACCCGTAGATTCACAACCAAACCCACAGACTCACACAGAGAAACCCATCGACTCGCACAGAGAAACCCATCGACTCGCACAGAGAAACCCACAGACTCACACAGAGAAACCCACAGACTCACACAGAGAAACCCACAGACTCACACAGAGAAACCCATAGACTCGCACAGAGAAACCCACAGACTCGCACAGAGAAACCCACAGACTCGCACAGAGAAACCCATCGACTCACACAGAGAAACCCATCGACTCACACAGAGAAACCCATCGACTCGCACAGAGAAACCCATCGACTCGCACAGAGAAACCCACAGACTCACACAGAGAAACCCACAGACTCACACAGAGAAACCCACAGACTCACACAGAGAAACCCATATACTAGCACAGAGAAACCCACAGACTGGCACAGAGAAACCCACAGACTCACACAGAGAAACCCATCGACTCGCACAGAGAAACCCATAGACTCGCACAGAGAAACCCATCGACTCACACAGAGAAACCCACAGACTCACACAGAGAAACCCATCGACTCACACAGAGAAACCCACAGACTCACACAGAGAAACCCACAGACTCACACAGAGAAACCCATCGACTCACACAGAGAAACCCACAGACTCACACAGAGAAACCCATCGACTCGCACAGAGAAACCCATCGACTCACACAGATAAACCCACAGACTCACACAGAGAAACCCATCGACTCACACATAGAAACCCACATACTCACACAGAGAAACCCATCGACTCACACAGAGAAACCCACCGACTCACACAGAGAAACCCATCGACTCACACAGAGAAACCCATCGACTCACACAGAGAAACCCATCGACTCGCACAGAGAAACCCACAGACTCGCACAGAGAACCCCATCGACTCGCACAGAGAAACCCACAGACTCGCACAGAGAAACCCATAGACTCGCACAGAGAAACCCAAGTGACAATCCGCAGTGTTCTGACACCGTCTGACTTCGTCTCTGGCCTGGTGGGAGCTCGGCAACACGCGACATCGGACCCTGGCTGGAAAAAAAAACAAAAAACCCCAAAACGGAAGTCATTGCCTCCTCGACCTGGTGCCACGAAAACCGCCACTGGAGGATTGGGGGGCGAGGGCCTCTTTTTTGCCAACTCCTCCAAACACGAGATAAATTCGCAGCCATGCAAATCTCTGGCTCACGCCACTGCTGATCAGAAATCAATCAGAAGCTGTCTTGATCCTGGAGAGCTGTGGAGCTCTGTGTCACCGATGTCCAGTTGGGGCACGGGGTCAGAAAGTCACAAGAAAGAAACAATGCCAAACTAAAATAAACGATGGGAGTGTAAAGTATAGGAAATGTAAGCAAATCACTAGACGTAAATTCATAAAAAATAAATAAAGTTTCTAATTTACAATGGCACAGGTATATCAATTGTCAGGGTTGGGCAAGGCAGCAAAACAACAGCAAAAGGAGTCTCAGACGACACCATGACAACACACAGTCCTCAATGCAATTTGCACGTGAACATTTGAACTTTCAAAAGTTACACGGGGCAAGGACAAAAGGGGCCTTCACTACGATGGAGCTCCAGAGAGTCCCTCAAAGAGTTGATGTTGTACGGATATCTCGCCTATTCTTCCCACACAGTTTGTTGTGGTACAGAGTTAGCCTGATAACTTTAATCTAAATTGTCTTATGGTTGTTATTGTTTGACCTGCATCCCACTGGGATCTTTGCACACAGCGTTGAAATGCGGTGTTTTTTTCTGGAAGACTTTGCAGTTTTTTCCTGGATTTTTCTGTTGCGTGCAGTCACTTTAAGATGTTTCTTGTTCATGTTTTTGTTTTGTTGCGGTTGCACCCGAGTCAAGATCCGCATTGCTCACAGGGTTATACTAATGCAACTGAAACTGAAAACACACTGGGCCAGACGTCTTGAAAAGATGAGCCACCCACACTTTATCCCACCAGACGCAACCTGCCGAGTCGACTAACCGTTAAACAAATGTTTATTTGGCCAGGTAAGGCCCACACTGAGCTACGTGGCTCTTTTTCAGAAGCGACCTCGCCACAAATGATAGCTCAACGAAGTGGCTTTGTCATCACGTGGAAATTTATAGCGGCCAAATACTCTGAACGCACGACGTTGACTCTAAATATGGAGGGGAAAAGCAGAAGGACCGGAAAAAAATCCATGCGACCATGGGGAGAACATACAAAGTCTAAATATACAGCAGCAGGCAGCAGGGTCGGGATCGAACCCACGACCTCCAGCATACCAGGCGAGGTAGTTAACATCTCAAAGCCACCGTGATGATGATGATGAGAGAGCGAGAGACACGCAAACTCCAAATATACAGCAGCAGGCGTCAGGGTCGGAATCGAACCCACGACCTCCTGCATACCAGGCGAGGTAGTTAACATCTCAAAGCCACCGTGATGATGATGATGAGAGAGTGAGAGACACGCAAACTCCAAATATACAGCAGCAGGCGTCAGGGTCGGAATCAAACCCACGACCTCCTGCGTACCAGGCGAGGTAGTTAACATCTCCTAGCCACCGTGATGATGATGATGAGAGAGCGAGAGACACGCAAACTCCAAATATACAGCAGCAGGCGTCAGGGTCGGAATCGAACCCACGACCTCCTGTATACCAGGCGAGGTAGTTAACATCTCCTAGCCACCGTGATGATGATGATGAGGAGAGAGCGAGAGACACGCAAACTCCAAATATACAGCAGCAGGCGTCAGGGTCGGAATCGAACCCACAACCTCCTTCATACCAGGCGAGGTAGTTAACATATTCTAGCCACCGTGATGATGATGATGAGAGAGTGAGAGACACGCAAACTCCAAATATACAGCAGCAGGCGTCAAGGTCGGGATCGAACCCACGATCTCCAGCATACCAGGCAAGGTAGTTAACATCTCCTAGCCACCGTGATGATGATGATGAGAGAGCGAGAGACACGCAAACTCCAAATATACAGCAGCAGGCGTCAGGGTCGGGATCGAATCCACGACCTCCTGCATACCAGGCGAGGTAGTTAACATCTCAAAGCCACCGTGATGATGATGATGAGAGAGCGAGAGACACGCAAACTCCAAATATACAGCAGCAGGCGACAGGGTCGGGATCGAACCCACGACCTCCTGCATACCAGGCGAGGTAGTTAACATCTCGCCCGTTGGGCAGGCAAAGGAGAGGGGAGGGAGGGGAGTGCTTAGGAGACTCCGACTCGTTGCTTCAAGTGCCAGAGGTCGCGGATAGAATCGGCGACCTCTGGATCACAAGTCCAGTGTCCTTATTTAGACAGAATCTTTATTTAAATTTGAGGAATCCGATGAGCAATGAAGCTCTTTCGTTTCCACAGACGTCCCAGCGCGTGCTGCCGAACCGTCACATCGTGGCAGCATCCCGAGTCTCAGAACATCTCCATAAACTTCACGAGCGCGCTTATATATACTGCATCTTCAAGTGGAGTTTAAAAGCCATCTGCATTTTATCCGCAGTTTGCGGAGGGAGCTGCCGCGAGCGTCATGACTGGATGCTTCTGAATTGCTGCGCTGATAAAGCACAGATGTGTCTGCAAGGCTCTGCGGCTTCTTGCTCTTTTCCTCTCTCGGTGGTATTTCAATTCCCAGTTCCCGTTGAGGGCCCTGGCAGCGAGCGAGCGGTGAATCACCTTGTGCTGAGAGAGAGAGAGGGAGAGGGGGACGCGCCGGAAAGAGGTGGCACAGAAGTAATTCTGACACAGCTTCAATTTGACAGAACTAATAAATACGCATGCACAGCCTTTAAAATAAATAAATAAATAGATATATCCACTGCTGGATAAGGGGTTCACCACACCGGAATCGGTCGTGGGGGTTGATTGGCCGTACTTTATTGTGAGGTCGCACTCAGGACACACAAAGTGCTCGCCGCACATTCACCACGATACCCTCGCCGATGTCGTCAAGGAACATCAACCAGCACGCGCACTCCAATCATCATCCTTGCAGCAGCTGCAGCAGCAGCGGCGGCAGCAACAGCAGCGGCAGCAGTAGTAGTAGCAGCAGCAGCGGCAGCAGCAGCAGTAGTAGCAGCAGCAGCGGCAGCAGCAGCAGCAGCGGCGGCAGCGGCTTCTGGCCGGCCATCGAACAAGGACGGTCACTTGCATCGCGCGATATCAGATACGCTTCTGCGGCCGTCTGGAACGTTCTTCCGTCCGATATTAGGAAGCCACTGGAGCTACGCACTTTTAAATCATCATCTCGATTGAAAACTAATTTCTGCTTTTTGTGTTCAGTTTGTTGTCCTATCCCCCGCACCTCCGATTATCATGCTTGGCTACGTAGAGTGCGAAAGAAGTTCAACAAACATACTGCCGCACGCTTCACCACGCTGGTGAGTGCGGGTCGGTGACGGGGATCGGGACAGAACTCGCCACTGATGTCGGCCGTGGCCGGGAAGCGAATCAGCGTCACCACCGCGTCACCACTCCCGCCATCCAATCAGACATCTGTGCATCTCGCGTCACGTGCCCTGCTGAGAGTGTCCGCGTGTTCGCCACGCGTCAGTCACAAGTAAATGTTTAATTTCTGGGGGACTCGAGCACTCGCCGTTCAGCAAAATGGAGTCAATGTTACGCCTCTAAGTATACATTTCTGCCAGGGCTGACACCACCAACTCACTGCGCTTGAGAAACTAATTCAGGGGGGGGGGGGTGGGGGGGACTAACGCCTGGATTCTCACTGAATATTCCATTCGGTGAGGTCTCATTTTCCGGACTCGTCCATCGTGAAGCCCAGAGGCACTCTGCCGGCACCGTGAAAGTGATGACTCGCTCGGGGTCAAGGGTGCGTTTGGTGTCACCACAAACACACCTGGAGTGCCCGCGTCGAAATACGACCTCTGCATTCGGTTCGATGGGTGGAGCGGTGGCGAAGCGGTTATCGCACTGTCCTATGAACCTGTATGTGCGCTGAACTTCTTTCGCGCCGTATGTAGGTGCGGGGGAAGAAGAACAGACTAAACGCAAAAACGCAGTTCTAAACGAATGAGTTTACAATCTGCGTTCAATTCTCGGCCACCGCTGGCCCCAGCGGCGGACGGTGTCCGCCGCCATCACGCCCCCACCGCTTCACCCACTCGTATTTCCAAGCGTGGTGAAGTATGGTCAAACAACCCCCACTGGTCGACGCGACGTGGGAAGTCGGCGAAGGGTCTGTGATCTGTATTGCCCGATTAACGCAGTCGGCTACGTACGGCGCGAAAGAAGTTCAACATCCAGAGTTCGTTATTGGCTCCAACACGCCTTCTGAGAATCGAACCGGAGGCGAAATTAAATCCCGAACCAGCGACCCTCTCCTCTCTCTCCCCCTCGCCCCCTCTCTCCTCCGCTGTCCTTTCCCCTCTCGCCCCCTCTCTCCTCCGCTCACATCTCCCTCCTCTCTATCCTCTGCCCCCACGTTCTGTCTCCTCCGCTCTCCGTTCCGCCCTCCGTTCCGCTCTTCGTTCCGCTCTTCGTTCCGCCCTGCCATCCTCCTCTCATCGCCTCCCGGGTCTTCGCGTCTCTCATCTAATCCCAACCACCACCACCTTCCTCCTCCTCCTGTCTCATCTCCCCCTCCCTCAACGTTCCCTCCCTTGCCCTCTCTCTCTCCTCCCACGCTCTCCCACTCCCTCTCTCTCTCTCTACTACTCCATGTGCGTCTCATTATCGCCAGAGCGGAGGGCCACGAGTGTCAGAAGCGGCCACGCAGAGGAGGAGGCCTCTCCGACGTGACAGGGCAGCGCGTTTCATCCTGATCCGCGCGAACCCTCGCAAAGTGCGAGCCGCCAACAGCAGCAGCAGCAACTGAACTGTTCATGGGCACCCCCCCACCCCGGGCACCCCCCCACCCCCGGCAGCGAGAGACGGGGAACGAGAGAGAGCAAGAGAGTGACCGAGAGAGTGAGCGAGAGAGCGAGCGAGCGAGCGAGCGAGAGAGCGAGCGAGCGAGAGAGCGAGCCAGAGAGCGAGCGAGAGAGTGAGCGAGAGAGTGAGCGAGAGGTGGGGGTTTACATAAAGAAATGATGAACGAAGCAAAGTGCTGACTACACCGAGCATCTTCTTGTTTCCACTGATCGTAAAAAAAAGAGAGAGCGAGCGAATGGGGATTGCCTGCGTACGCGTGTGTGATGTGTGTGTGTTGTGTGTGTGTTCGTGTGGGGAGCGGTGGTGTAGCGGTTAGCGCTACGCTGCGCTACGAACCCGCCGACCCGAGTTCGATTGCCGCTCACGGCCGAAACCGGTAACGATTTTCTGAATCGGTCCTGGGCGTCCCCTAGGTCGACTCAGCTTCAAACGAGTACCTGGTGCGGTGTGTAGTAAACATCGCCACCCCACCCCCTCGTGTGCCGTGCCAGCCTTCATAGGTGCTCGCTAACAGCACTTGCCCCAACAGTATCTCTTACAGGCTATACGGGTCATCTTTGTCTTTGTTCAGGGCGTGGTTCTGGAAACCCACCCCTTCGTGTGCCGTGCCGGCCTTCATAGGTGCTCGCTAACAGCACTTGCCCCAACAGTATCTCTTACAGGCTATACGGGTGATCTTTGTCTTTGTTCGGGGCGTGGTTCTGGACAACCACCCCCTCGTGTGCCGTGCCGGCCTTCATAGGTGCTCGCTAACAGCACTTGCCCCAACAGTCTCTTGCAGGCTATACTGGGGAGAGGGGGGGGGGGCGAGAGAGCGAGAGAGGGAGAGAGGGAGAGCGAGAGGTGACGTGTGGGGGAGCTGCCTTGGTAGGTAATCTGCGCCCGGTCATCTCCAATGTGTTTCACGTTAGCGAGGGGGGGGGGGTTCGCCTCTTCAATAAAAACGAAAGAGTTGGAGGCGTTCTCGATTGAACATCATCACGCGGGCAAAGTTAAGCGCACGCACGCGCACAGAGACCAAGATCCCCGTGTCGCCTTTTCGACTTGACGACTGCGACACGCGGTTGTTCAACGAGCACCTTTGTAAAGCGGGCACTGTGCACGAGACGGGTTTGGTGGCCAACACCACGCCCCGGTCGCCTTCGTCTCGCGATGTCGAACACACCGCAACTACGGCACAGGTTTATGGCGGAGTCGACCTAGGGGAAGAGCCCAGGACTGGTTCAAGTATTATTCGCAACTGTTATTGGCAGTGCCGGATTAAGCTAGCGCGGGACCTGTAGCAAATATTGCAAAGGGGCCTTAAATAAAAAAAAAACACGTAAATATGAAAACACACATCTTTTTTACTTGCATAGTAAAGTAATTGTATTTTTTCATTTGCTATACAGCCAGATAATACGACAAATCGCTAACCTTAAACACCCAGTCGTTGAAGGCGGTATAGTACTATTGTAATCGAGCAAGTGCAGAATCACTGAACGGGAATTGATAGCCTGAAAGCATTTAGCGCGGGGCCCTTGAAAGTGCGGGGCCCGTAGCTACTACAGATGTAGCTACTACACGTGTATACTACACATCATATGTAGCTACTACATTTGTAGTAGCTACTACACGTGTAGTAACTACTACATCTGTAGTAGCTACGGGCCCCACACTTTCAAGGGCCCCACGCTAAATGCTTTCAAGCTATCAATTCCGGTCCAGTGATTCTGCACTTGCTCGATTACAATAGTACTATACCGCCTTAGGTACTCCCGGCAACACATATGTAGTAGCTACTTGTGCTACCAGGATAATCCGGCACTGCTTATTGGCCGTGGGGTGGAATGGAACTCGCGTGGCCGTGATTTGTAAGCGCACTGTGCTTATCCACTTGCACCACCGCTCCCCATACACACAAAGACAAAGATCCCCCGTATAGCCTTCAACAGACTGTAGGGGCAAGCGCTGTTAGCGAGCACCTATGAAGGCCGGCACGTCACACGAGGGGTTTGGCGGTCAGCACCACGTTCGTCCGTAAGCCTGGTACGCACACTCACAAAGACGAAGGTCCCCGTTATAGCCTGCATCGGACTCCCCGGGCAAGTGCTGCCGGGAGTACCTATAAATACCGATACACATTGGACACGCCGATAGCCGCTGCACGATGTGTCGTGGTATCACGGCGCAGCGCGTCTCCAGCAGGAACGCTATTCGATATTTAGCACCGGGTTATTATTATTATTATATACTTTGGGTTATTATATACTTTGGGTTATATTCGCACGCAAGCAATGGTCGTTGACCGACACACAGCCCCTTGTGAATGGATTGACAAAGTGCTGTAACATCTCATTATCATCATTGAACTATATATTTAAAAACAAAAAGTTTTGCTGGCTGGCTGGCTGCCTGGCTGACGCACCAGTCCGCGCACATCTGTGTGATGACGTCACCGCATCCAGAGCGTGGAGCCGGGTTCGTGTGTGCTGACGTCACCCCCCCCCCCACCTTTCAACCCGGCCAGTACACTGATATAAAACATTTATACATATAGCTAAATGCAACAATAAACTGCACGAAATTAATAAAAGAGAACTAAGAATATTTAATTCTATATTTTAAAAAGAAAGTTTTGCTGGCTGGCTGGCTGGCAGGACGTGACGGTCACGTCTATAAGTACGTTGCGTGCTGCGAAGTCACTACAACAGTACAGGCTCTCTCCCGTTCACGACGCCCGCCCCCCACCGCCCCCCCCCCCCCCCCAATTTTCCTGGAAAGCTTTGCATCGTAAAAAGCGGGGGACCGTCGGTGCAGTTCTTCTTCTTTTTATTATTCCTATTACTACCACCGCACGAAATCGACAACGGCTCAATCGGCGCAACGTCGACTGAGCCCCCACGCTGCCGCCACCTTGGGCCACGCTGCGGCGAGCCGCGTGAAGCATCTCGTTATTTTTCGCTTTGAGAATTTCTTCCCTGGGCTGCCTCGGTGGAGGTTTTTGTTTTTGCACGTGGTGGTGGTGGTGGTGGAGGGAGACGCGCCTCGGCTCCCGATCAAATGTTCGCACTGGGAGTGTCGGTGGCGAGGCGTCCGCTCGTTTATTCTGGAAACAAAATCGCTCTCGGGCGTTACAGCCGAGAGCATCCAGAAGGTTTTTTTTTTGTTAATGTTTAAAATCCCGCGGCGAATAGTCCTCGTGATGTTAATTGTTACTTTGGTTTTCACCCAGAACGGGCGGACTTCGCCGAGATCTTGAGAAAGCCGTTGTCCGGGAGCGTTATGCGAGATTGTGCGTGCCAGATTTCCTGTTTAAAGAGTTATTCAGCAAACCTGTCAACCCCTTATCAGTGCCCTACCTTATTAAATACCAACTCAGACGTTATTGGTCACCCCGTGCCCCTTGAAACGGCTGTACGCCGTATGGACCTGAAAACTTAATTTCCCTGCACAAGAATACGGGGTTAAACGTTGTGGGTTGACGGGTATGCTATTATACATTATTCCAAACTATACACTACTATACACTACAACTACTATGCACTACACTATACACACCCTACTATACACTACACTACTACACACACTAAAATACACACTACACTACTATACACTACTATACACACTACTATACATTACACTATACTACTGTATACACTACCCTATACACTCCACTATACATTACACAGCACTATAAAATGAGCCCTATTGGAACGGCTGTGGACCTGAAAACTAAATTTCCCTGTACAAGAATACGGGGTAACCCGTATGGGTTGACACGATGTAATTCCGTGTTTTCTTACTCTCACGACTATCGATCATCGTCGTCGTGATAACGACGGTGATGTCGTTCATTTACCCGTGCCGGACATAGAGCCTCACCGAGTCTCAAAATTCGTTGCCACGAGGTTTCTGCCACATTGGGATGCTTGGCCATGAATCCCACAAACGAGAGTCGGTCTCTGTGTGGGATGAGGAAAAAGATGCTGGAAGGTGACACTGACGGCTGCTCTGTGCTTCCAGTGGTCAGGGGGCTGCTCAAGGCACGGCTCCGGCTGCAGCACGCCATGTACCACACACATGTCGGTGATGTGCAGCGTGGACGGCACCCTCGTGTTCACCTTCTGAGGCGCTCGCTCGTCACCGTGGCGTGCGCGATGACCACCACCACCACCACGTGACTTTTCTTTCGTGTTGTGCGCGGTGCATTTAGCGCCACAGCGCGTGGATTTATAGCGTTTATTTGTGTTGTTGGTGACTTTGTGTGTTTCATATCGGAATTGCTGCTGGCGGCAATAAAAGTTGTTTAAAAGTCGAAAGTCTGTGTGGGATGGCCATGGAGATCCTGGAGAAATACCACCTCTCACCCTCGCACCTACAACCCCTCGCTACAAACTAAACTCTCACTATTTTATTTTACCAGGTAAGGCCCACTGAACTGCGTAGTTCTTTTTCAGAAGCGACCTGGCCACAAATGATAGCTCAAAGAAGTGGCTTATCACGTGGAAATTTATAGCAGCCAAACAATATAAACGCGTGACGTTGATTCTAAATGCGGAGGAAAAAAAACCTGGATAAAAATCCACGCGACCACGGGGAGAGAGACACGCAAACTCCAAATACACAGCAGTAGGCGTCAGGGTCGGGATCGGGATCGGGATCGAACCCACGACCTCCTGTACACCAGGCGAGGTAGTTAACATCTCGCCACCGTAGCATAGATGTTAACTTAAGCACTATCCAGGCTCAACGCCTGCTTAGCTTCTGAGATCCTGACTCTATTCCCGGTGACATTGGCCATACCTATCACACACACACCGTACATGGCAGCTCACGAGAACAAAACACCCTGCGGTACATCTAGAGGAGTTAGCATCTCGCCACCGCGGTGCCTCTGCATCAACACACAAAGACAAAGATCCCCCGTATAGCCTTAACAGACTGTAGGGGCAAGTGCTGTTAGCGAGCACCTATGAAGGCCGGAATGGTACACGAACGAGGTTGGTGGGTGGCCAGCACCACGCCCGACCGCCTTTGTCTCCCCAGTGGCGATGTTTACACACCGCACCAGGTACTCATTTAAGACTGAGTCGACCTAGGGGAGGCCCAGGACCGGTTCAGATAATCGTCACTGGTGTTAGCCGTGAGCGGGAATCGAACCCTGGTCGCCGGGTTCATAGCGCAGCGCGCTAACCGCTACACTACCGCCTCTGCATCAACAACAACAACAACCGCCATTCGCCACTAAGTGGCGGTGACGTTACCACGACGCTTGTGCCAGGCCAAGTGCACCTTGAGGCCACGTGAAGTGTCGAACGCCCGCTGGCAGGAGGTCACGGGGCAGACCCAGCAGGTGCCACGGGTCGACTGACCGAGATGACCGAGATGACTAGCTGATGCACCACCTGTTCCCCCTACTGTACCAACTTGCTGTGCTTTAGCCACCCGGCGCTCCGCTCGTTGTTGTGAGCGTCGCTCCTCCGCCCTCCGTTGTTGTTGGAGGGCGACTGCCTCCAACTGCCCAGTAGCGTCCTTCACGAGCCTCCTCCACTGAGGCCGATCTTGACACCGCTGGTACCAGTCATCAGCAAGTCCACTCAGCTCCACGTCCTCCTGTACCACATCACTCCATCTCTTCTCTAGCCCGTGCCGTGCCCGTTTAGCCCCCTCGATCCGGCCGAACAAAAGCTGTTTAGGCATGCGGTGGCTGGGCATGCGGGCTACATGACCCAGCATCAACACACGCGCACACACACGCACACACATACGTATGAAGCGTGTGACGCGTGCGCTACCAGCTGTCTCCGCCTTCGCTCGTCCCTGCCGTCCGCTCGCCGCAGCTCGGCACGGAACGCCGGCGCGTCTGCCGCGTTCTCGCCGGCCGAGGAGGGCCCCCTGGCCAACACCTCCATGAGGTAGGCGATGTAGCTGGTGGCCAGACGCAGGGTCTTGATCTTGGACAGCTTCGTGTCGGCCGGCACGTTGGGAATGCAGTCCCTGACAGGCAGAGGCACAGGAAGAAAGGATCGATTGTAAACAGCGAGTACTTTGACTGTAATGAAGGTTGTTGTTGTTGTTGTTTTTTTTTCTGTTGGGTTTGATCGCGTAAGTGTTAATGTGTCTTTCGATTTAAAGCTTTCGTGACTGCAGGGATTCATCTTCTTGGTTCTTTCGGTAAAGTCACGTAGAAGGGAAGTAATAAAATAATAAAAATAAAACACAATAAAATAATTCTCACGACGTTTCGGCCACAACGCAAGCAGCCGTCCTCAGGTGAAGAACAGGTCTGTCGAGAAGACAGAGTCTTGTTGTGGGGGAAAAAATAGCTTTATAGCTCATCGGATTCCTCCAGGATAAATAAATCTTCTGATTCTGAGTAATTATACACGCATAATTCTAGATTTGAAGCTTTCGTGACTGCAAGGATTCATACTCTTAGGTTTTTTCGGTAAAGTCACGTAGGTAAAAATAAATAAACAATAAATAATAATAACAATTAGAAATCATAATAGCAATAAAATAATAAATCACGACGTTTCGGAGGCAATACAAGTCTCCGTCATCAGGTGGGACCGTCACAGCTGCATTTACTGTATTATCTTAATACAGTTATTATCATCTTATTATCTTAATACAGTTATTATCATCTTATTATCTTAATACAGTTATTATCATCTTATTATCTTAATACAGTTATTATCATCTTATTATCTTAATACAGTAAATTCAGCTGTGACGGTCCCACCTGATGACGGAGACTTGTGTTGCCTCCGAAATGTCGTGATTTATTATTTTATTGCTATTATTTCTATTATGAATTGCCATTATTTATTTATTTTTACCTACGTGACTTTACCGAAAAAACATAAGAGTATACACGCATAGTATACCATCCTTAGTAGCCAAAGCTACAAGTTGCCCCCCCCCCCTCCAGCCCCCCTTGCCAACCACCATGAGATCGACGTTCCACAACACGAGGTGTAGGCAAGCACAGCGACGCTTCTGTAACGATCCGAGTGGGATGAGAGGAGCCGCAATGTCTCCATCTTCTCCATATATCTCTCAATATATATAAAAGACAAAGTTGTAATATTGTGTGTCTGTTCAAAATGTTTAGCGTACTTCCCGACATGCAACAAACTTGAAATTTGCCATGTGGGTACTTTCCAGACTGTACACCATGCACAAATTATAAAAATACACTTTAGTTTTTTTTGGGGGGGTGGGGGAGCTCAATAATGCAGAAATTTTTTTGCACGGCAAGTGAGCTCTGACGTCACATCTGTCACGTGATCCGCGCATGTGGAAGCGTAACGCATTGTAGTGTAGTGGTTAGCGCGCCGCGCTACGAACCCGGCGACCCGAGTTCGATTCCCGCTCACGGCCACCACCGGTGACGATTATTTTAACCGGTCCTGGGCCTCCCCTAGGTCGACTCAGCCTCAAACGAGTAACTGGTGTGGTGTGTGAACATCGCCACTGGGGAGACAAAGGCGGACGGGCGTGGTGGATCCGGGTAGTACAGCTCGTATACAATGAGCCGCGGTGCGACCGTGCGAGGCTGATCATAATGTTGGGGACCCCACGTGACCGATTGCCCCACCCACAGAGGTGATCACGTGGCGACTACGCCAATGGCCATACTACAAACTACATACATACTACAAACTACATACATACTACAAACATACTACAAACATACTACATATATACTACATACATACTACAAACCCTGCGCGCACACACAGTCTACGAGTACTGTATATATATGTATACCGTAAATGTAACAAGTACATTCAATACGGTAAATTAAATACGGTAACACGGAAATTAAAAACGGTAAATTTAACACGGTAACACGTACATTTAACACAGTAAATTTAACATGGGAAATTTAACATGGTAAATTTAACACGGTAAATTTAATATGGTAAATTTAACACGGTAAATGTAACACGGTAAAACGTAAATGTAACATGGTAAATTCAACACGGTAAATTTAACACGGTAACACATAAATTCAACACGGTAAATTTAACATGGTAAATTTAACACGGTAAATTGAACACGGTAATACGTTCCTGGAGAACACGACGTATTTTCCACATTATCCTGCATGCTAGCAGATTGTTCTTGCGCGTTTCGTTTCACATGTTATATCACACGCGCAGCGCATTCCAAAGCATTGCATATATAATGTCATTTATTGTAATATTTTTGTTATGTAATATGTTTGAATTTTATATATATATACGTGCATTTCAGATGGGTTGAAAATAAACATCCCACCTTTGTCTGGCCAAGTGCGAAATCCGGCTATAACTGGGGTGTCGCTGGAGCATACAATGTACACATACAATGTACACACACAATGTACACACACAATGTACACATACAATGTGCACATACAATGTACACATACAATGGTATATGCATCGTGTATAATACAGAACGACATAGAAACGTTGGCTCTTCGCAGACCCTGTACACAGATGATGCATTCATAGTTGGTACACCACGCGTACACACTGCATTAT
Organism: Lampetra fluviatilis; assembly: GCF_964198595.1. NCBI lineage: Eukaryota > Metazoa > Chordata > Hyperoartia > Petromyzontiformes > Petromyzontidae > Lampetra > Lampetra fluviatilis. The sequence goes on from NC_136289.1 coordinate 10,576,960, forward strand.
GTAACGATGACACCATTGCATGCATGCATGCACACACACACCACGTACACGCACAGTAAACGCATAACCTCTCTGGCCTGTGTGCACGTGCGCTACGCAGAAGAGGCATTGCCCGAAACGTCACCTATTACACCGCTTGCCATTGTGTTGATTAGCACGTTGGGTTTCGTGCAGTTGCGTAGTGCTCGCGCACCAAATGTATCGCTGGGATTTTACGCAACAGGGGGGTGGTGGTGGGGGGGATACTTCAATACTGCACGCACACGCACGCACGTAGGGCACTTCGCAAGCCAACATGATGCCCCATGATTTGAAGCGTTTGTGACTGCAGGAATCCATACTCCTTGGTTCTTTCGGTAAAATCACGGGGAGTAAAGATTCCCCATTCTCACGGCGCCCTCTGCGCAGAGGTCGCAATCGGGTACCCGATACCCGTACCCTACCCGATACCCGGCTACCCGTACCCGGCCGTGGTACGGGTACCCGTTTGCGACCCTGGTGCGGCCGGGTACGAGTACGGGTAAGGAATCAAAACCCGATTGCGACCTCTGGCTCTGCGCCTCCCCTCCGCAATGGGTGCGGAGTATTCTGGGTAAAGGCTGCGAGACGTTTCGAAAATGAAACGAAGTCGCGACCGGTTTTCGCGCGTTATAGGGGCAACGGAACCCCACTTTGGCTGACTATGCGGGGTGGCAGAAATAATGAAAATTGACGAAGTAGAATCGTTTAATATTTTACGTAAAAAAAAAAATCTGCAATAGAGGTTTTTTTAGGGGGGTTTAGATCGCGTTAATATAAATGTGTCGTTAAACCCGCCACCACCCGACACTGCTAATTAGTAAAGTTTGTCACGTAAACAGAACGTGCTAATTCGTTACTAGTACAGCAACACCGCTGTGTTCGAGAGTAAACCCACAACATTTACCATTGTAAACCCACAACAATTGTAAACCACCACATCGGTTTTGCTGTACTAGTAACGAATTGGCATGTTCTGTTTACGTGACAAACCTTACTAATTGTAAATGTTGTGAATTGTAAATGTTGTCTATTACGGATAACATTGGTCGCGAAAGCCTACGTGTTAAACTTAATATATTTAAAATCTATTATCATTACTGATGTCTATGTTTCTTCTCTTTCCCGTGGGGGAGTCACCTCAAATGCGTCGTTTACGAAACTTGACCAATTGACTTCTGGATTAATTGAGTCAACAAAACAATCATTGACGAATGTTGAAAGACGACACGCATGTAATCTTAAACAACAACAACACAAATACTAAATTAAACATTTAAAAAATCGCGCATCATGCACTAGTGGTAAATGAAGTAAGTTGGAGCATTTGCTCAAATTATTGAAATCACCCGATGCTGTTTTGTTATGATAAATGTAATGACCTTTAGGCCACGCTGTGTACAGACAGATCATCGTTTTTTGTGATTCTCATTTCCGTTGTAGTTCTTAATCCAGTGGATAAATATAAATGTAGTCTGCCCGAGCCGACTTACCCCAAGGCGAATGCATCATTTACAACCATCGCCTTGCTACGTTCCTGCAATATTTTCAATTGCTCACGTGACACGGTTGTTATTGTATTTAAGATCTTGTCTCTTGGATTTGTGCCTCACTTGATACAGTAAATCTGGCTGTGACGGTCCCACCTGATGACGGAGACTTGTGTTGCCTCCGAAACGTCGTGATTTATTATTTTATTTCTATTATTATTTCTATTATTTATTTTTCACCTACGTGACTTTACCGAAAAAAACCTAAGAGTATGAATCCTTGCAGTCACGAAAGCTTCAAATCTAGAACAGTTGTTATTTTCCCACCAGCTATTGACTTCGCTGCTGTACTTTGTACTTTTAATCCATTCGGGGTTTTTTTTTCTATTTTGCTTTTAACAAATGTTTGGGCTTGCCCAAGTCACTCTCGCCAAAAATTGGAGACTCTCATCGCGATCTCTAGAATCGCCCCGCCACCCGGCTGGCGAAATAAAAATCCCACTCGCGACTCGAAGTAACAACTCCACGGCCGTGTAACCCCCGCTATGGCTCCCTCTCGTTTGTTCCACGCAACGCCGCAGGACCCTCTTCCGCGTGCTCAAAGATCGGTTGCTCATTTATCACCGGCAAATGTGGCTTTCATCATCCACCTTCGCCGCCACTCCCTCGCCATCACCGACTCCGCCAGCCCCTCCTTCACAATCACCTCGCCTCCGTGCCCACCCCCCCGACCCACCCCCTACCTCCCCCCCCCAAACCAAAACCTCCAAAAATCGCATTCCGAGCGCAATTCTCCAGGCGGCATCGGCAACGCTAAGACCCACGAGGCTGCTGTGACAGGAATTTTGAAAATTGCCGGTTTTGCACGGGCGGGAAGAAGAGCGTTCGACAGCTCTGTAATCATCATCGTCGTCATCGTCATCATCGTCATCATCATCGTCATCATCGTCATCATCATCATCGTTATCATCATCATCGTCATCATCGTTATCATCATCGTCATCATCATCGTCATTATCATCGTTATCATCATTATCGTCATCATCGTCATCATCATCGTCATCATCATCATCATCGTCGTCATCATCGTCATCATCGTCATCATCATCGTCAGTCATCATCATCATCGTCGTCATCGTCAGTCATCATCGTCATCTTCGTCGTCATCATCAGAAGCAACAACAACAACAAGAAACAGAGCGCCGTTGGGTCCCTGCAGCGAGCACAGCCAATGAGTTGAACACCGCGGGGCTATGGCGATGAATGGATGGATGAGCGCGTGCGACCAGGCTATAGGGTGGGGGCGGGGTGGGGGCGGAGTGGCGGCGGGGTGGGGGCGGGGTGGGGGCGGGGTGGGGGCGGGGTGGGGGCGGGGTGGGGGCAATCTTTGTCTTTGTGTAAAGCGGGCGAGTGTTGTTTTGTCTATCGCTTCATTTAGCAAGCCTAATTCAGTGCTTTAGAACTGCTTTGTGTGTTAGTTTAACACGTGGTAGAACGCTTTCGCGACCAATATTATCCATAATACAGGTTGTTTTTTGGGGGGGGGGGGGGGGTTAGATCGCGTAAATATATCAATGTGTCGTTAAACCCGCCACCACCCGACACAGCCAACTAGTAAGGTTTGCCACGTCAACAGAACGTGGCCAATTCGTCACTAGTACAGCCACACCGGTTGCGTGTTGCAGAGACAAGCCACGGCGTTGACGTGCATAGTTTCAAGTCCTTCCCCCACGCGTCCACATTAGCGCGGTCGGCTGACGTACGGTGCGAAAGAAGTTCAACGTACCGCATGCACATAGACATGCATACACGCCTGCTGCTGCTGCTGATGATGAGCTTTACAAAAGTCGAAACCGGTTCAGAGGGCGTGCGTCGAGGGCGATGAACGGCAAAATGAAAGGGAAACGCACGGCCAGAGAAGTGCGTTTTTTATGCTTTAATAACGAAGTGAGGTGCTCTAATCACGCAGTGCTGGAGTGTCACTCGTACAAGTATCTTACGCACCCCTTGTATTAAGAATGTAATCGCGAAGAAATCATCGATGTAATTTTTTGTTAGATTAAAACAATATAATGGCGGTTAGAGAATTCATGAGTTGTAGAACGAAGGCGGTGCTCGAGTTAATTGATATCTGTCCGATAATTAGGGACTTTATTCATATTACGCGTGCATGGGACTATTTAGTGGGTAGGATACGATTCGTGCAAACTGTAAAATCACGTGAACGAGACGATACAAACGAGCGACAATGTAAGGGACGGGATTAACACGCGTTAGCAAATGTTGGTCTGAATTACCGAGTTAAATCGGGACAATCACTGGAGGTGAGTGAGTTCATTGTTTGATAATTGGGGGTACGAGGTCGGCAAGTAATGGATTACCTGTGGCACGAGCCGTCACACCCATGAACACGCATGAACATACATGGACTCACATAAACACGCATGAACTCACACGTGCAGACATGAACTCACTTGAAAACTCATGAATACGCATGAACATACATGAACACGTATGAACTCACATGCACACACATGACCACGCATTAACTCATATGAATACTCATGAACATACACGAACACGCATGAACTCCCATGAACACACATGAACATACACGAATACGCATGAACTCACATGAACGCACATGAACTGACATGAACACTCATGAACACGTATGAACTAACATGCATGCACATGAACTCACATGAACACGCATGAACATACATGAACTCACATGATAGCAAAAGACAAAGATCCCCCGTATGGCCAGCACTACGCCCGGCCACCTTTGTCTCCCAAGCGGTGATGTTTACACATTGCACCAGCTACTCATTCTGAGGCTGAGTCGACCTAGGGGGAGAGACCCAGGACCGGCTCAGATAATCGTCACTGGCGTTGGTGGTGGCCGTGAGCGGGAATCGAACTCGGGATACCCGCTACACTATACCGCTCCCCCAACTTTATATTCAAAAACACTTGCTAAAATAAGTTCAAATCTAGATTTACTCAGCCTTAAATGAGTAGCTGGTACAGTGCTGTGTATACGTGTGTGTGTGCGTGTCGGAGAGAGTGAAACAGACCCGGGGATACAAAGGCGGTCGGGCGTTGTTCTGACCGCACAAACTCCTTCGCGGGCTGTTCCGTACCCAACAGGCGGTCTTGTTTTGTGTTTAGTTTTCGTGCGTGGAAGTTCCACAAACACGTCGTTGTCGTGATTGTTCAACCGCGTGGCTAACCGTGGGCAGCCATGACGATGACATATTGCGAAGTGTCAGCTGAGCCATTGTGACGTCACAAGTTGCACACGTGGGGCTGTTTGACGGCGTCAGAGGGGAGCGGTGGTGCTGCGGTGAGCGCAGCGCCGCGCCACGAACCCGCCGACCCAAGTTCGATTGCCGCTCACGGACCATCAACACCGGTGACGATTGATGAATTATCTGAACCGCTACCGGGCATACCCTAGGTCGACTCAGCCTCAAACGAGTACCTGGTGCTGTGGTGTAAACATCGCCACTCGGGGGACAAAGACGGCCGGGCGTGGTGCTGGCAACCAACCTCCTCGTGCACCGTGGCGCGCCTTCAGAGGTGCTACTCGCTAACCGCACTTGCTCCAAAATCATGTCAAGGCTATACGGGGGATCTTTGTCTTTTTGCTCTTCCTGCGTAAGAATATCAAAACAACAGTTAACAGGCGAGAGCGGTGGCGCAATGGTAACCGCACTTGGGCGACAGATAACTGATCCTATCCAGGCCATCTGCCACCCTTCGCCAACCCGCCACCGAACCAACGTGGTGAAGTATGGTCAAACAACCCGCCAAGACCGACGCGGCGTGGCCAGGCCTTCATCCAGTAGCACGGCGGCTGTCAGCACGGTTGGCTACGTACGGACACGAACGCAGTTCAAAATATACACGCACAGCGGTGGACGGACAAGCAACTGTTAAATACGAGCATTTGCATTCATTGATTAAGTTGGGGAACCAAGATGCACCATTGGAACCTCATTTGCCAGTATTAAATATGATCATTGGTTTTTTACCCTTCTATCTGGCAACAAAACTGACACCTTTTTTACAAGGAGTCATGTTTACATAGACCACAATACCTGCAGTCATAATGCATTATCAGAGTTGTGTTTTTTGTTTGCATTATGACTGCAGGTATTGTGGTCTATGCAAACATGACTCCTCGTAAAAAAGGTGTCAGTTTTTTTACCAGATAGAAGGGTAAAAAAACAATTATCAACCAAGATGCAGTTCTGGATTCCAACTTGAAGCAGCAGGGTTCGAGCCGTAGTTGCGCTAATCACTGCGCCACCGCTCCACCCAAAACACTTCATTATACCGAACAGGAATTAAAAAAGTTGTCATAATGCGGTCCGTAGATTCACTCGCAGCGTCATCTCCGACACAAGCGCTTCAACACAAATGACTACAGCGTCACTGCGATGTATAGACGGTGTTGGTATCTCAACAGGGGATGTCCTGCGGATGAATTTGTCCCGTCGTCGTGAATAAAACTATCGGTTATTTGTTTTATCTGACCAGGTAAGGGACCCACTGAGCTATTTAGCTCTTTATCAGAAGCGGCCTGGCTAACACAAATGAGAGCTCAACGAAGTGGCTTATCACGTGGAAATGTATAGCAGCCAAATACTGTAAACGAGTGTTTATTATAAATGTGTAGGGAAAAACCGGAGGGAGGACCCGGAGAAAAATCCACGCGACCACGGGGAGAGAGAGAGACACGCAAACTCCAAATATACAGCAGCAGGCGTCAGGGTCGGGATCGAACCCACGACCTCCTGTACACCAGGCGAAGTAGTTAACATCTCCTAGTCACCGTGGCGCCCTTGATGGGGAGTACCCACCACTGGTTAGCCCAGGGAGTTGTAAAACAGGAGGATGATTACCGCCGCTGTTGTCACTTCAGATGAAAGGGCCGCTGAGAGAGACGGATCGGGTTCAAGTCGTGGCTATGTTGACGGGTCACTAACCCCCCTACGCGTTAGTTGTCGTGTTTGTTCTTGTGGGGAGTGGCGATGTCGCGGTTAGCGCTACCCACCCCGGGGGGGGAGACCGCAGTTCGATTCCCGCTCACGGCCAACACCGGCGACGATTATGTGAACCAGTCATTGCAACGCCCCTAGGCCGACTCAGCCTCCAATCAGGTGGGGGAGACAAAGGCGGCCCAGCGTGGTGCTGGCCACCCACCCGTGCCGGCCTTCATAGGTGCTCGCTAACAGCACTTGCCCCAGCAGTCTGTTGAAGGCTACACGGGGGATCTTTGTCTTTTGTTTCTTTGGGGTAAGTTTGGCTAATCCATTCCGACAACAACACAACAGCACCACCACCGCTCCCACCACTCCCCATGTGCGTTCTAGACGAAGCTCGATTCTAAGCTGTGGCGAACATCGCATCGTGGGCCACCGCCAGATCAACTCAGCCCTAAACGAGTCCCTGCCGCTTTCTGTGTGTGTGTGAGTGTGTGAACATTAGCACTGGGGAGATAAAGGCGGCCGGGTCTTAATAGGTGCTCGCTAACCGAACTTGTCCAGACAGTCGAATATTTGCTACACGGGGAGGGGATAGAGGGGGGGAGTCACCGTCTGTGTAAACTCCTCTAGATGTACTGCAGGTTTTTTGTACTCGTGAACTGCCATGCACTGTGCGTGTGTGATAGGTATGGCCAAGTCACTGGGAATAGAGTCAGGATCTCAGAAGCTAAGCAGGAGTTGAGCCTGGACAGTGCTTAGAGATGGGCGGGCGATCACCACTTATAAGTTAACATCTATGCTACGGTGGCGAAACGTTAACTACCTCGCCTGGTGTACATGGAGGTCGTGGGTTCGATCCCGACCTTGACGCCTGCCGCTGTATATTTGGAGTTTGCGTGTCTCTCTCCCCATGGAAGCGTGGGGTTTTCTCCGGGTACTTCCATTTTTCCTTTCCACATTTAGAATCAACATGCATTTAGAGTGTGTGGCTGCTTTAAATTTCCACGCGATAAGCCACTTCGTTGAGCTATCATTTGTGGCCAGGTCGCTTCTGCAAAAGAGCTACATAGCTCAGTGGGCCTTACCTGGTAAAACAAATAAAACGGTAAGGTTCGTCACGTCAACAACCCGTGCCCAATTAGTGACTGCATCAGCACATCGGCTGTGTCCTGGAGAGTAAACCCAACAACATTTACAATTCGAGTACTTGTGACTTGTCGCCGGTTATTACAGCCAGCAGCTTCATCGTCTCTGATAGCCAGGTCGCTTCTACAAAACAGACGCGGTGGATTGGGCAGTGGCTGGACACTGCTGTGTTAAAAAAAATTCCATTGTTGTACTGTACTGCGCTATGCTACCCGCACTCACCAACCACCCGGCACTGATCAGTCGCGCTGAACTTATTCTTTCGCAGCGTGAGTGCTCGTCGGAGGTGCCGGGGTAAGATCAACAGTCTGGAACGACATCCCTCTGCACATTCGCAGCATCACCTCAATCGCCTCCTTCAAGAGACACTTAAAAACTCACCTCTACAACCACGTGCTTTTGAGCGACTCTGAGCTTGGCTCCGCGCCTCTGAGTTGCGGCCACTACGTCTGCAAATTTGCGCGCGTTACAAATTGAACTATTATTATTATTAACAAACTAAACACAACGAGCAGCAATGCTGAAGGAACGAGTGTTCAATCTGGATGATTTCAAAGTGCTCCAGTCGCATTCCTAACATCGGAGGGAAGAGCGTTCCCGACGGCCGCAGAAGCGTGGGGAAGTATGGTCAAGTAAACCCTAACGTGGGGGGGGGGGGGGAAGAAGTGGGGGGGGGGGGTGCATCATCCAGCAGTGGATTGACGAAGGGTCGTGGAGTGGGTGCAGCGGCGGCGAGTGACGCGTTTGCTGTGTTCGCGTGTACTTGGTGATGCCGAGGGTTTAAAGAGCGACTTGTTTACGAGAACTTCCCCTTTCGAGGCGAGGGAAAGTGGAGCCCCCTTTTTTTTAACCCCGAAAAACAAAGTTATTTTACGAGCACGCGGCATTAGCGAGTTGACATTCTTTTTTTTACTAAAACCGTAACTTACGACCCACGACTTGGCCACACTCCGCTCTGCTCGAGTAACGTCTTGTTTAAACATATCTCTATATTCAAGACCATTTCTTATTGCTACAAACTCTCTTGCTAGTACAGCCGTGACTCTCTCTCCCCTCCTCTCTCCTCCCTCCCCTTCCTCTCCCCGTCCCTGTCGCTGAAAATTTGAAATAACAAACAATGAAGGGACTGTCTGATCAGTGGTTGTGGCCGTGTACACACGTGGTGGTGGTGGTGGTAACCGTGTCCACGTGGTCAGTGGTGGTGTCTGTGTACACACCGTGTCGTAAGAGGAACACATATACTGCAGAGGTGTCCAATCTTAAACAACATACATGTTAGATCTCACTGCTACGGAGAAGGAACATTACCCAGAATCGTCACGTATAACACACGTACTGTATACAGTATATATACTGCATACATTGTAGGGGAGTGTTAATGAGTGGCCCAAAGTTTATCGACTTAAACGGGTCGTTAATGTGTTTTTTTTTCTCGGGCAACTAACTCTCTGACCACCCTAACGTTTCGGGCAACGGTCCTGCTTCAGGGTGAATAGAGGGGCCACTCTCTACTCCGTGGGCTCCCGAGAAAGGCGGTGGCATTTAAAAAATATAAGTTCGACAAATAAAGTTATTCTAGATTTGAAAGACCCAAAGAGTATAAATAAAGTTATGTTTTTTAAGCAATTAGTAGGCACGAAGTAGCATTTTTGTTGTTGTTGTAGTACCATTATTATACACTGATTAAAATTAAAAGCTACACGTATCACGCGTCTTGTGCAAATGCTTCAACTCGAACACTCCACAACCCGACAGAGCCAACAAAACTGTGAAGGTGTTGGTGAAGTCATGGCACGAATCCCATTATATTAACATGCAGGCACTCATCAACAATAATAATAATGATAGGTAAAAAAAAAACGATCTAATTTATTAAAATTGATGAGTCATGGAAACGACACGAATAACTGATCGAAGCCACAGAAATTATCTCAACCAAGCGGCCAGTGATGAGCAGACCCCCGAACGAAGACTGCACACACAAGACAAATATCCCCCGTATAGCCTTAACAGACTGTTGGGGCAAGTGCTGTTAGCGAGCACTGCGCACACACAGAACCCCCCCTCACCCCTTACTCGATCAATTGCCAACGTAATGACTCACTGCATTTGCGGGCCGCTCAACTCCACGTCTAAAAGCCTTGCCAATGACCCCCACAGCTGATTTATAATGCATACAGACGTAAATATATATGTATTTGTCCATCAAAATATTTTATTTATGGAAATATTTTAGCTAAATCCCAGCACGCTGGGACCTTCTTGGCAATAAGTGACCGGCTCTCGTTTGTTTAAATAAAGGGACAGTGAATTGTATACGGAGCGATGCTTTGTTTTACGCCCTCGAGGGTCGTTAACGGCGTGGGAAGAATTGCAACGTCAAGACGGCCGCATCGCACGCGGCACGCAGCACACGCAGCACACACACACAGCACACACACAGCACACACACAGCACACACACACAGCACACACACAACACGCACACAGTACACACACAGCACACACACAGCACACAGAGCACACACACAGCACACACAGCACACACACAGCACACACACACAGCACACACATAGCACACACACACACAGCACACACACACAGCACACACACACAACACACAGCACACACACAGCACACACACACAGCACACACACACAGCACACACACAGCACACATGCAGCACACACACAGCACACACACACAGCACACACACAGCAGGCAGCACACACACAGCACACACACACACAGCACATACACACAGCACACACACATCACACACAGCACACACACACAGCACACACACAGCACACACACACAGCACACACACACAGCACACACACAACACGCACACAGTACACACACAGCACACACACAGCACACACACAACACACACACAGCACACACACACAGCACACACACAGCACACACACAGCACACACACAGCACACACACAACACACACACAGCACACACACAGCACACACACACAGCACACACACACAGCACACACACAACACGCACACAGTACACACACAGCACACACACAGCACACACACAGCACACACACAACACACACACAGCACACACACAGCACACACACACAGCACACACACACAGCACACACACAGCACACACACACAGCACACACACAGCACACACACAGCACACACACAGCACACACAACACACACACAGCACACACACACAACACACACACAGGACGCAGCACACACACACACAGCACACACACACAGCACACACGCAGCACACACACATCACGCACACCCACAGCACACACACACAGCACACACAGCACACACACACACAGCACGCACACACACAGAACACACGCAGCACACACACATAGCACACACACACAGCACGCAACACGCAGTCCGTCGTGACCGGGTCATGCCGAGAACTTGCAGATCGTGATCGGCGTTCACCGATCGATGCAATAGAAATGTTGTCGTCGTTGCAATAGACATTTTGTTGTTGTTGCAATAGACATTTTGTTGTTGTTGCAATATAAATGTTGTTGTTGCAATATATGTTGTTGTTGCAGTAGAAATGTTGTTGTTGTTGCAATAGAAATATTGATGTTGCAATAGAAATATTGATGTTGCAATAGAAATGTTGTTGTTGCAGTAGAAATGTTGTTGTCGTCGTCGTTCTGTGAAGGTGCCTAGAGAAAGGCGGACGTCTGGACGCGATTTCGATTGATGTCCTCCATAAGCGGGCTCGGGAAACCTGAGCATCTGCTGCTGTAAATGATCGGCTGTGTTCTAGAAGCGGAGCTCGCCGTACGATGCGAGCGAGTGATGCAAACTCGAATGATGGAGTTGGGGGGGGTCATAGGAAGGCGATGTTCTCGAAGCGCCGTGAAAAGCTAAAATTTGGCACGAGTGTAGTGGAGCCGACTCCGTTCGCGATTCGAGCTTTGCACGTTTACATCTTTATTGAAAACGCGTTTCTTTTTATGAGCGCTCAGTTCGTTGTCCATCCCCCCCACACCTCCGGTCAGCACGCTTGGCTACGTACGGTGCGAAAGAAGTTCAACGTACACACGCAGACACAGTAAAATGCGAATACAAACACTGACGATTTTTTTTGCCCCCCCCCACTACAAATGAACACACGGTGAGGTTGGTGTTACTGTTGGGGCAAGCTCAGACTATAGACGAACGGACTCAACTTCAACTTTAGACTACAGTTGTACAAGTCTACCGCTAAACACCCACGGTCCATATATATTTAGGATACGCCGCCATTATCGGTGAACCGAGTAAATTCGCATCCCATGGAGTGTGACGCTAACGCCGAGAGAAAGCGCGCGAAGTTCGCTTACAACTTTTCTTCACCTGAGGACGGCTGCTTGCGTTGTGGCCGAAACGTCGTGAGAATTTTATTTTGTTTTATTTTGATTATTTTATTATTTCCCTTCTACGTGACTTTACCGAAAGAACCAAGAAGTCCACGTCAGTAGAATTATTATTTTTTATTATTGCTGCTGTCACGATGAGATTCATTGTAGCGCAACATTTAATGATTTGCTCTGTGTAGCTTGACGCCCGAATGCACATTTCCTGAAGTGGGCCAGTGGACCGAAACGTCAAACGACAAATACAAAAAAAGACCTGGTCTTATTTTAGTTTATTTTTTTATTAATCTGTTATTGCTTGTGTCACGTCACCGGACCAGTAGTTTTAATATTCTAATAAAATCGGATAACGTACGTGTGAGTATGTTCATGTGTTATGTATGTTGAACTTCTTTCGCACCGTCCGTAGCGTGCGCCTCTGAATTCGTTACGTATATGTGTGTGTATATGTGTGTGTGCGATTGTGTACGAATGCGTCCAAGTTGATATGTGTACGTGTGTGTGTTTTATGCGTTGTGTGTACTTATATTTATGTGTGTGTGTTTGGACCGCGTGTGTGTGTGTGGGGGGAGCAGTATAGTGTAGCGGTTAGCGCTACGCTGCGCTACGAACCTGGCGATCCGGGTTCGATTCCCGCTCACGGCCAACACCGGTGACCATTATAATCTGGACCGGTCCTGGGCCTCCCCTAGGTCGACTCAGCCTCAAATGAGAACCTGGTGCGGTGTGTAAAATTATCGCCACTGGGGAGACAAAGGCGGCCAGGCGTGGTACTAGCCACCCCATCGTGTGCCGTGCCGGCCTTCATAGGTGCTCGCTAACAGCACTTTCCCAAAGTGAGTATCCTCCGTATAGGTGAGGCTATATGGGGGATCTTTGTCTTTGTGTTGTGGCAAGCGGCAGTGTTGTGATGCGTTACGAACCCGGCGACCCGAGTTAGACTCACTGCTCACAGCCAACATCGGAGACATCTGAACCGGTCCTGGGCCTCCCCCTAGGTAGACTCAACCTTAAATTAGTAAGTACCTGGTGTATTGTGGAAACATTACAAATTGGAAGACAAAGGCGGCCGGGCGTGGTGCTGGCCACCCACCGCTTTGAATGGCAATATGGGTCTGGACGGCCGGCCCCAACAGTCTGTTAAAGGCTACATGGGGGACCTTTATCTTTGTGTGTGTGTGTGTGTACGTGTGTCGGTGTCTGTGTTGTGTGTGTATGTCCACGCGTACGATTGTGCCGTTCCGGCCTTGATTAGGTAGGTGCTCGCTAACAGCACTTGCTCCAACAGTCTGTTGAGGCTATAACGGGGCATCTTTGTCGTTTTTGTAGTTTGTATAATTGTGTATCCTCTGCGTGATTTGTAAACGCACGTGCGTGCTGTGTGTATGCGTGTGTGCGCCTTCCTACTACACCACGTAGGTGCTTGCGAACAGCACTTGTCCCAACAGTCTGTTCAAGGCTACCGGGGGATATTTACGTATATAATGTAATATGCTATGTGCTTGTGTGTGTGTGTAAGCGCGTGTGTTTATGAGTGGGAAACGGCGGAGCAGCGGGTCGCGTGCTGCCCTAAGAACCCGGCGACTGAAGTTCGATTCCTGCTCACGGTCAATACGCGGTGACGAATATTTGAACCAGTCGTGGGCAGTAGAAACTGGGGAGACAAAGGGGGCCGGGCGTGGGTGCTGGCCACCCACCCACCAACCCCCCGTGTGACGTTCCAGCCTTCATAGCTGCGAACAGCACTTGCCCCTACACAGTCTGCTACAGGCTACACGGGGGACATTTGTCTGTGTGTCTGTGTGTGTGTGTCTGTGTGTCTGTGTGTGTGTGTCTGTCTATCTCTGTCTGTGTGTGTCTCTGTCTGTGTGTGTGTGTGTCTCTATCTGTGTGTGTCTATGTCTGTGTGTGTGTCTATGTCTGTATGTGTATGTCTGTGTGTGTGTGTCTGTCTATCTCTGTCTGTGTGTGTCTCTGTCTGTGTGTGTGTGTGTCTCTATCTGTGTGTGTGTCTGTCTGTATGTGTGTCTGTGTGTGTCTGTGTGTGTGTGTCTCTGTGTGTGTGTGTGTGTGTCTCTATCTGTGTGTGTGTGTCTGTCTGTATGTGTGTCTGTGTGTGTCTGTCTCTGTGTGTGTGTGTGTGTCTCTATCTGTGTGTGTGTGTCTGTCTGTATGTGTGTCTGTGTGTGTCTGTGTGTGTGTGTCTCTGTCTGTGTGTGTGAGCTCCTCCGGCAGGCAAGGCTGCGTTGGCTGGGTCATGTAGCCCGCATGCCCAGCCACCGCATGCCTAAACAGCTTTTGTTCGGCCGGATCCAGGGGGCTAAACGGGCGCGGCACGGGCTAGAGAAGAGATGGAGTGATGTGGTACAGGAGGACGTGGAGCTGAGTGGACTTGCCTATGACTGGTACCAGCGGTGTCAAGATCGGCCTCAGTGGAGGAGGCTCGTGAAGGACGCTACTGGGCAGTTGGAGGCAGTCGCCCTCCAACAACAACGGAGGGCGGAGGAGCGACGCTCACAACAACGAGCGGAGCGCCGGGTGGCTAGGGCACAGCAAGTTGGCACAGTAGGGGGCACAGGTGGTGCATCAGCCAGTCATCTCGGTCATCTCGGTCAGTCGACCCGTGGCACCTGCTGGGTCTGCCCCGTGACCTCCTGCCAGCGCGGGCGTTCGACACTTCACGTGGCCTCAGGGTGCACATGGCCTGGCACAAGCGTCGTGGTGACGTCACCGCCACTTAGTGGCGAATGGCGGTTGTTGTTGTGTGTGTGTGTGTGTCTCTATCTGTGTGTGTGTGTCTGTCTGTATGTGTGTCTGTGTGTGTCTGTCTGTGTGTGTCCCTGTGTGTGTGGGCCCTTGAGTCAAACTTAAGTCTGCACCACGCACACCACAAAGATCCCCCATATAGCCTTCGACAGACTGTCGGGGCAAGTGCTGCTGTTAACGAGCATCCCGGCCGCCTTTGTCTTCCCCAGTGCGGATGTTTACACATCGCACCAGGTACTCATTTGAGGCTGAATCGACCTAGGGGAGGCCCAGGACCGGTTCAGATAATCGTCACAGGTGTTGGCGGTGAGCGGGAATCGAACCCGGGTCGCCGGGTTCGTAGCGCAGCGCGATAACCCCCACACACACACCGCACACACCGCACACACCGACACACACCGCACACACACCGACACACACACCGACACACACACCGACACACACACCCCATGCCGTCCACGTGTACATCTCTTTGTAAATCCACTGCTGGATGAAAGCCTCCCACAAACAGTCACCATCTCAATAGTAAACGAATCCACCAACACACACACACGCTGATTTCATCACTCCACTCTGTGTGTGTGTGCGCGTGCGAGTGGTCGTGTGGTTATTTACTTGAAGCTGACATGGGGGGTGCGGTGGTGGGGGGGATGGTAGTGGGGGGGCGGTGGTGGTGGGGGGGGGGGCGGTGGCGGTGGGGGGGTGGTGGGGGGGGGTGGGGGCGGTGGTGGGGGTGGGTGGTGGTGGGGGGGTACCAGCCCCTCGCACCCATCCAGAGAAGCCCCCCCCAGCCCCCCGTTGGCCACCGCGTGGTGGCTGCACGCGCACGCCACGAGCTGAGTGAGTGTCAGCCTCCACCACCACCACCACCACTACCATCACCACCACCATCACTACCACCATCACCACCACCATCACCACCACCATCAACACCATCACCATCACCACCACCACCATCACCACCATCAACATCATCACCACCACCATCACCACCACCACCATCACCACCATCACCACCATCACCACCACCATCACCATCACCACCACCACCATCACCACCACGGCGATGCCGACTGCCAAACCACCGCCGTGGCTGGTGAGCAACTTCGCGCCACGGCCTCGAAGTGCACCTAGCCTGGCACAGAGCGCGGCGGTGACGTCACCGCCAATATTTTAATGACGGGAGTTGGGCGGCCGTTAATTGTTTGTTGTTGGTGGTGGTTCGTGGTGGTGGTGCGCGATTTGGTGGGCGCCCAAAGTCGTGGCGCCGAGAGCCACCACCGTAGTCTGTGAGTCTCCACCCCCCCCCCACCACACCCCCACAACCCCACCCCGCCAACCCCCCCCCCACCACCCCACCCCACCAACCCCCAACCGCGGCGATTACGCGGGGACGACGTTCCGAGTCAGAGCCCGGGGCCAGGGTGAGACAGGGTTCACGCGTCATTAGTCACGACGTGCGCGCGCAGGGCGGAACAGCAAACATCTCTCGCTCCACCCCACCCGCCCGCCACCACCGCCGCCGTCATCCCATATTCACCAACTCGTACTTACAAAAGTGGTGAAGTATGCATTTTTTTTCAAGCTTTCGTGACTGCAGGGATTCATATTCGTGGTTCTTTCGGTAAAGTCACGTAGAAGGGAAATAATAAAATAATATAAATATAAAACAATAAAAATCTCTCACGACGTTTCGACTGCAACACAAGCAATCGTCATCATCAGGTGTGAAATCCACAGCAAGAAAATTTGATTTTTTTATCGAAAGAACCAAGAATATGGTGAAGTATGGTCAAATAATATTGACGACCCGCGGGGGGAAGGATAGCTGTCGTCGGCGGGACCCCTCGGCTAAGTAAGAAGTGAGCTCTGACACGGTTGTTACGTTTCGGGCGCAGTGGAGTTATTGTTGTTGTTGCTGTTGTTGTTGTTGTTTAAAGGTCCTCCTCCTCATCCAGCAGTGGATTGGCTGTGCGTGCAACAGGTAGGGACGCAAGGAAACTCCTTTAAATCAACTGTTCGCTTCTATTGCCAAACCACCCATTGATCGAATTGGCGAAAGTTTCCAAAAGGCACGACGCTCGCGCAAACACGAGACATGAGACTCAGCGAGCGCTTAAATATTAAATAATAACACTGGTCAACACACTTTGTCTGGCATAAGGTATTTTGGGGTGCTGATTCAAAATCTGGTATCAGTTTTTGTCTATCACATCAGGTTTTTGAGATATCAAATATTGCATTTTCAATAAAAACTGCTGAAGAAAAATATTAAATAAATGTGGATATCTACATAAAATTATATTATAAACACACTATCCTAAAAATACAGCACCATATTTTAACACTAAAGCAGTCACTGACTCGCAACAACTTGCAATCATAAGTGACAGAGTTAATTTCTGGTAAAATCAATGAAAATGGGGTATGCCGATAGCATAAAAATGCGATGTGATAGAGCAAATCTGAGATCAGATTTGGAATCGGCACCCTGAAATTAGTCTAGAACAGCTGCAAAAGTCCAGGCCAGAAAAAAAAGTTTTTTTTTGTTGACCAGTGTAATAATATCATAATTATTGTATTTGAGAGATGAGAGACACGATGAGCCACGCAGCAGAGGCCGAGGGGAACGTTCCAACCCCGCCCCCCGACTGGACATCCGTGAAACAAAAGAGCTTTCTAGCTCTTCGGATTCCGCATTGCGGTACAAATAAAGATGCTGCTTCTGGCGGCAAGGGACGCAGAGGGAGAAGACGGCGACAACAGCGGCGAGAAGTGATCACGCAGCTCGGATGCCGCGACTGGACAGGAGCGACCGGGCAGAAGGCGAATGTCTGGAGATGAACTGAGACGAAACCAATGATCTTGTTACCAGGCAAGGCCCCACGGAGCTCTCGTGTCCAGCTCTTTTGGCACAAGCCACCTGACAAATGGCAGCTCTACCAAGTGGCTCGTCGTCATCATCGTCATCATCGTCACGTGGAGAATGTTTAGCGGCTAAACAATCTCAACTTGGAGGTGAGGGACACAGGGGTGGGGGGGTTGAGGGGGTGGAGGGGGTGGAATGGGTGGATGAGCTGGACCAGGTGGAGGAGGTGGAGGGGGTGGAGGGGGTGGAGGAGGTAGACGAGGTGGAGGGGGTAGAGGAGGTGGACGAGGTGGAGGGGGTGGACGAGGTGGGGGGGGGGTGATCTCAGCAGTGGGGAGTTACGGACTGACAACAAAAACGACTACAGGGTGGTGTGTGTGTGTGGGAGTGTGTGTGGTGTGTGGGTGTGTGTGGGTGTGTGTAGGTGTGTGTGTGTGTGTGTGCGTTGTGTGTGTGGGTGTGTGTGTGGGGAGCGGTAGTGTAGCGGTTAGCGCGCTGCGCTCCCGCTCACGGCCAACACCCAGTGACGATTATCGGAACCGGTCCTGGGTCTCCCCTAGGTCGACTCAGCCTCAAATGAGTACCTGGTGCGGTGTGTAAACATTGCCACTAGGGAGACAAAGGCGGTCGGGCGTGGTGCTGGCCACCCACCCCCTCGTGTACCGTTCTGGCCTTCATAGGTGCTCGCTAACAGCACTTGCCCCTACAGTATGTTAAGGCTATACGGGGGATCTTTGTGTGTGTGTGGGTGTCTGTGGGTCTTCGCGTCTTGCGTTCCCTGCGCGCGACGGAACCGAACTAAATCTTCACGATCTTTGCCCCTCTTCATCTTGTTCCCCTGTTGCGCCGTTCGCCAAAGACGTCGCACGCGGAGACGCTGCGAGCTTACGCGGATTCGCGTCTTAAGAAACTCATGCACGCGCATGCACGCCCACGCGCGCGCACGCGCACTCACGCACGCGCATGCACGCCCACGCACGCGCACTGAAAACGTCGCTTACATTGCTAGGTAACAAAAGCCCTTAAGCGTGGTGGTGAGTCAATGTTGAATTCGGTAACATTTGAAAGATATTCATGTTTTAAAAAAATAGATATATAATAACGAGTTTGTGTTGTATTAGTTTGTATCTGCATACATGCGCACAGTGAATTCGTGCGTAGCGCTGTCTGCATAAGTAATGCAACTCGCTTATGCCGAACTTATTGTAAACGGAATCGATTTAACATTGATATCGAGGTATTTTTTTAAACAATAAAATCTTAGTGTTGGATATTTACGATGATATGCTACCCGATAACACGCAATAGTTAACAACTCATCAAATGCATGCCTGTTACATAACACACGCATATAAAGCGCCCCGCACCTCCGATTAGCACGGTTTGCTACGTACGGTGCGAAAGAAATTCAAAGTGCTCTGCCGTGCGTGATGACACGGCATGGGGTAGCCTTCATCCAGCAGTGTATAGACACAATTGGGGCTGTTAACAATCGTTAACAATGCACTATCTTGCTTTGACGTGTTGCTTGCTTATGATTCTGAATCTCGTTCAATGAGTCTTCCACACCATGTTGCTGTACTGCCCCTGAGCGGTTTAAATGTTATTATGGGTAGAGACATTCGTTCAGAAATTAAAAAAAAATTATATTATAATTAAATATATCTCATTAATTGATAATCGATTACTGGTATCGATTAATTGATTACCCTTGACGCGAACTGAGTTTTTATTTTTCTTCTTTCGTTTAAATCGCACGATCGTTTGGGGCGCACGGTGCTAACCACTGCACCACCGCTCCACCCTGTTTACAATTATATTTTATATTCAATTTTAAGAGATCGATATTCAAATAGCTGTTAGGGTTTATAAGTTCATACCTCAGTGGACTTCACCTGGCAAGATGCAGTATATTCTAGTGTAGTTGTACTTGTATATTTCTAAGTGATTAATTTGCCTTTCATATATCTTGCACTGTTATCGTGTTTATGTTATTGTTTGTAACGTTATAACCCTGTGCCCCTACTGGAACATCCGTGGGGGGAAAAAGAGCTTTGTAGCTCATCGGATTCCTCCAGCATAAATACATATTCTAATTCTGACATCACCACCCGTAAGCGTGACCGTTCAATTATCTAACACGTAGGAATAAAATGTCTTTACAATGTTAAATCGATGGGGCAATTAATTGATTATTCATTGGCCAGCGCGATTCACTCTGAATCGGGCGACACGAGTTTAGGATTCACACCCACGACTAACATCAGTGGCGTGCGATCTTGAACCCGTCATGCATACGACCCTCTCCCCCCGGTTCACCAAACCCGCAGCGACCAGCGTGGGGAAGTATGGTCAAGCGGCGTGTGAAGGGCCTTGAATGATAGATTCATGAACTAATTCGTTGAAGGCGCTTTACTGGTAAGCAATTGTAAATTAGTTTACCTTATCCATTTATCATTTATGTCCGATGTGCTTTTGTGGTACATATCTACGGATCACGTTCACGCTAATTATACCTACCACATACATCCACATTATTTTATAATGTGGCTGTATTGGTCTATATACTCGAGATGAAATAAGACCGACCGAATACCCCAAAATTTGCAATAATTTACAAGCAATTATTCGCGTGTACTGACCAAGTCACCCTCCTGTACACGTGGCCGTGTACACAAACACACGGGCCCAGTCTGAACGGCCACGCTGCGCACAACATCCTTCATCTATCCACTGCTGGATGAAGGCCTTCTCGTGTGAAGTTATTGACGAGTTGTCATCTCGTCGTGTCGGTATTAAACGGACAGCACCTCGCTCTGGACGCGCCAAGTAACATTGACGACAGCGTTGCGGCATTTGTACTGAGGATGAACGATATACAGTACGGTATATATACTTGACACACTTCTCAAAACGTTTGTACAGGAACAAGCGTTCCCACCAAAGACAAAGGTCCCCCGTGTAGCCTTTACATACTGTGTGGGGGCAAGTGCTGTTTGCGAGCAACTATTTAAAGGCGGCACAGCGCACGACGGGGTAGGTGACCAGCAGCACCACGGCCCGGCCGCCTTTGTCTCCCCCAGTGGCGATGCTTACACACCGCACCAGGTACTCGTTTGAGGCCGAGTCGACCTAGACGGAGGCCCAGGACCGGGTTCAAATATTCGCCACTGTTATTGGCCACGAGCGTAGCGAAGTTGCGCATCGCTTAGAAACCACTACGGCGACATACACAGCCCAAGTCTCGGTCATCATCATCACCACCATCACCACCAACACTAACGTCACACACCCTGTCACTCGCACACGTGCTATCCTTCACCCGTCAGTGTGCGCACAGTGCTGGCGTTAACCTCCTACAATCACTAACCCATTGCGATCAATGGCACTCACCAACAGCACTGGTCATGCATTGCCAGGTTAAGAGTTAGCATGGCATACGGGCTGTGTAGAAGTCTGCTATTTTCATTGACACACATATATACATCGACCAGACTCACGTATAGCGAAAACCCTAATTCAGTACACGAGTATCGTGTTTGTGCTACTATGGCATAGATGCTAAACAATACAGTATAGTACACATAAGCAGATAATACAATATGTATACCTCCCTTAACTTACATATCTGCCCCAACACGTAACGAACACCGTCTCTCGATATTCTTCACACATCCCAATTGGATGGTTCAATAACAAAACACAAAACCCGTCTGGACCGTTCTCCAACGCTCCGCGTGTCACCAGCAGCCCGGCTTGCTCTGACCCGAACCAGACGTTCATGGGCCAAGGGAAACTCCTCTGGTTTACACATATAGATATCATATGGCTCCTTATGTGCGTATACATTTCCGATGGCGTGCTTGTATGTACAGTAGGTATGTATGTTGAACTTCTTTCGCACCGTACGTAGCCAACACGCGCTCGTCTGGAGGTGCGCGATACCTCGTGGGTCGATCAGAGGTCGCAACCGGGTACCCGATACCCGTACCCTACCCGATACCCGGCTACCCGTACCCGGCCGGGTACGGGTACCCGTTTGCGACCCTGGTGCGGCCGGGTACGGGTAGGCCGTGAGTCACTGGTGAGTCACCGTTTGTCACTCATTTCCCAACGTCTTGTCTCTTCTCACAATTCAAGTTCCTAGAATCAACCCACCCGCGCCTGCAACATGGCTTCATCCCAGAGGTCGCAATCAGGTACCCGATACCCGTACCCTACCCGTACCCGGCCGGGTACGGGTAGGGTACGGGTACGGCCGGGTACGGGTACCCGTTTGCGACCCTGGTGCGGCCGGGTGCGGGTAAGGAATCAAAACCCGTTTGCGACCTCTGGGGTCGATGTGGTTGTGGTTCCACGTGGGTCGATGTGGTTGTGGTTCCACGTGGGTCGATGTGGTTGTGGTTCCACGTGTTTGATGTTCAGACCCAGGCTCGGTTCGACGCTCGCTCGCAAATAGCTCGAGGGCGCGTGACAGCAGCGCGAGGTGTGATATACACAAAGATCCATCGCCCCCGTGTAGCCTTAACAGACTGTTGGGGCAAGTGCCGCTAGCGAGCAGCAACCTGTGACGGCCGGCACGACACACGAGGGGGTGGTGGTGGGTGGCCAACACCACGCCCGGCCGCCTTTGTCTCTAACCCCCCCCCCCCCCGTGGCGATGTTTACACACCGCACCAAGGTACTAATTTGAGGCTGAGTCGACCTAGGGGGAGGCCCAGGACCGGTTCAGATAATCGTCATCGGTGTTGGTCGCCGTGAGCGGGGAATCGAACCCGGGTCGCCAGGTTCGTAGCGCAGCGCGCTAAACCGCTACACTACCGCTCCCCCACCCACACACAGACAGACACACAGACAGACACACACTGACACACACCAACACACACTGGCACACACCAACACACACCAACACACACGCGCACACACTAACACACACACACCGCGCACACCAACACACACGCGCACACACCGCACACACTGCACACACACCAACACACACACACCGCACACACCGCACACACAACACGATTCCACGCTCTCAAACATCCAAACATAAAACGCGTCGAGTTGCACGGACAGGCAAAGAGGTGACACGCGTCTCTGTAACTAACAAGTTAAGTTATAGCCCCCCCCCTCCCCATTGTTAATCCACTGCTAGATGAAGGCCTCAATGCCCACGCCCCGTCAATCATCGTGTGGAGGGAGGGTTGCGTGTTGTGTGACGACCATACTTCACCCCGTGTGCGCTAAGCGCTGGTCGCTGCTGTTAAGAGCGGTTAAAGCCTCGACAATCGTCAAAAATACAAATCGCATGTGTGTGTGTGTGCGTGATGTTTCAGCACTCAGCTACAATTTTTTCAGACGCTGTCTTCTCGACAGACCTGTTCTGCACCTGAGGACGGCTGCTTGCGTTGTGGCCGAAACGTCGTGAGAATTATTTTATTATGTTTTATTTTTATTATTTTTTAATTTCCATTCTACGTGACTTTACCGAAAGAACCAAGAAGATGAAACAACAGCTACAAGTGGTAACATAGGCGGTGCGCGTATACGTTTGAATTATACATCAGACTAGTGACTGAATGCATGACATATATCTATATAAATTACTTGAATGTATATATATATACATATTATGTAAATACACCGCATGTAACACTTCCTAGAGAATATATCTCCGTTACACAACCACGTGTGAATACACGCGTGTTGGTGACAGGATGAAAGTTGTTTTTTACCGACCAATTAAAAAGATAAATTAACATAAATTGTGCCACAACGCGCCAACTGCGTTAGTAAACGCACGAATGTGTAGCCCCTGCAGTGTAAACTTGCAGATTGAGCTAACCAAACTAAATATATAGTATATAGGATGACGTTAATGCCAAGTTATATTGCTGATTTTTACTTCACAGAAAAATAGGTCGTTTCGACGTTTCGGATGTTGGCCTTGTTTTAAAAAAGATATCCCAAAGCTTACGCATATCGCTTACTAATTACATATGTACATTGCAGTATATACACTATCATATATATACAAAATCAAAAAACAAAGATCCTCCATATAACCTCAACAGACTGTTGGGACAAGTGCTGTTAGCGAGCACCTATGGGTGAGCAGCACCACGCGTGGCCGCCTTTGTCTCCCCGGTGGCGATGTTTGCACACCGCACCAGGTAGTCATTTTAAGGCTGAGTCGACCTAGGGGAGGCCCATGACCGGTTCAGACAATCGTCACCGGTGTTGATGGCTGGAATCGAACTGGGTTTTCACGGGGTTCATAGCACAGCAGCGTGCTACCCACTACACGACCGCGATAACCCACTACACTGCAGTAGTTTATATAATCGCATACATACAGGACATACATTACCGCATCTCCGCATGAAAGTGAGCTCATCACGGCAACGGATTCACAGCGAATGACGCAGGAGCCCCCCGGTGGGTCGTGCGCGTGAACATTTGGGGTCTCGGATTTCATTATCACGCCCAAGCACCCGCGGCATCCGTAATTCCGTGACGGCGACAGCCCCGCTTTACGACGGTAACACCCCGATTTACGACGGTGACACCCGTTTTACGACGGTAACACCCCGCTTTACGACGGTAACACCCCGTTTTACGTCGGCGGATTCGTTCCTACGACGGCGCGTGAACGAAACGACATCGATCAGAGGGCGATTTATTTACGGGGCGGGTGACGGAGGCGACGCGAACCAGCGTAGCGGCGCTCACGAAGTGACGACGGATTTGCGAAACGTCGTAAGAGAGGGAAAGACGTACACGCGGGTATTGCTCTATACTGTACCATGCAACCTATCGATATTTAAAACACTAAACTATGCGTTAATTTGTAGTACACTGTACAATATAGCGGAGCAAAATGGACAATTCAGGGGTGGATAGGGGGGGGTTGGAGGTCCTTCCTATCAAACTTCTGTGTCCACTAAAATATTGGGGTGATGTGCCCGTTTTCTGGGGCGAACCCAGGACCTCCTATATACCAGGCGAGGTAGTAAACATCTCGCAGCCACCGTGGCTCTCACATAATGGTGAAGTATGGTCACGGGGAGATCCTCATCCAAATTACCCGCACCTCCGAGTAGCAAGGTCGGCTACGTGCGGTACGAAAAAAAGTTCCAAATGTACAGATTATTGGGCAAACACGTAGCAGGCTCTCGCGACCAATATCATCCATAATAAAGCTTTTTTTGTTTGTTAGATCACGTAAATATATAAATGTGTCGTTAAAACCCGCCACCATCCGACACAGCCAACTAGTAAGGTTTGTCACTTAAACAGAACGTGGCCAATTCGTCACGAGTACAGCAACACCGGTGTGTTGGAGAGCCAAGCCACAACATTTACAATCTGCAACAACAACAACAAGAAGAAGAAAGCCCCCCTCTAGTCCAGATTAATTATGACAATTGTGCCGAGTCAGGGGCCAGTCATTTCGTCGTCAGCTGTGTGGACAGAGGGGCCCTGAGGGCAAATGGCGAGGCCGGTCAGAGGTCACTCGTGGACAACTGCGGCTCGGTCCTGTCGCTGACCACATCCCTAGAGTGGAGGGCAGGGGGCCGGGGGGGAGGGAGGCGGGCGGGGGGGTCACGTTGACCCTCTAGGTGTCAAGGTGAGACGCACCAGCTTTCGATTTAAAGCTTTCGTGACTGCAGGGATTCATCTTCTTGGTTCTTTCGGTAAAGTCACGTAGAAGGGAAAAAAATAAAATAAAATAAAAAAAGATAATAAAATAATTCTCACGACGTTTCGGCCACAACGCAAGCAGCCGTCCTCGGGTGAAGAACAGGTCTTTCGAAAAGACGCTGTCTTTCCTTCACCTTCACCTGAGGACGGCTGCTTGCGTTGTGGCCGAAACGTCGTGAGAATTATTTTATCATGTTTAATTTTTATTATTTTATTATTTCCCTTCTACGTGACTTTACCGAAAGAACCAAGAAAATGAATCCCTGCAGTCACGAAAGCTTTAAATCGATTGATCTATGTCTGATTCTAATGATATTCGCGTCGCTATCGCTAAACAGCTGTTCGCTTCGCAGGGGATTAAACCGCTTCTCTCCCCTTCCCCAATGCCTCGTTTGTGGTTTGGGGGGTTTAGAGACTCGTCTCGGAGCCCGGCTGCCTCGTGCAGGAACACGCGTGCGAAGTTCTCTGTCGAATATTGTTGTTATTTTTCCTATCTACGTGGCTTTACCGAAAGACCCAAAGAATATGAATTGCTTGCAGTCACGAAATGCTTCAAGTCAAGATGTATCAGTCTAACGTACCGGCTGATACATCCGCACATACCCCAGTGATGTACCCTGCACACCCCTCACCCCCAAACCGGTGTTGAGATTGTTGGGAGACGTGTGTGAACAGGGGGCTTTGCGACAACAACGATGCGCCGTTTTCTCCATAAGCTCCCCTTATTTTGTACTGGCGGTAAGTAACCGGCGTTGCCCGGGCGAAAAAGGCAGACACACACACGTGGATTTACACACAGACATCCACCCACACACATAGAAATACATCGACTTAGACACACACACACATATGGTTAAACCCATGAGCTCCCCTTATTTTGTATCACTGGTGGTGATAGTGGCGGGGTGTCTATAAATGGATCAACCCGTACCTAATTCCGTTTGTCGTGTCCGGCATGCGTCGTTCGAGAGATGATAACGATGGTGGTGGTGATGGTGGCGGCGTGATATGATTTGTAACGGTATATATGTAAACAACCTTACTATTCGAGATCATCGATACAATCAACCATCGTTATCATCACTGTCGTCGTTATGATCACGATCAGCAATCGGTGAAGATTGCCCGTTCTCTACAACCCCGCACCTCCGATGAGTACTGTTGGCTACGTACGGTGCGAGAGAAGTTCAACACACGCGCGCGCGCACGCGGATCGCGAATCTGTATTTGCGTTTTGTTTTGCGTTATGCGTAAGCAAGATTGGTCCCCACCTGCGGCGTCGGGTATTCATCTTCAATATCCAATCAGTCGTGGCTGACAATTGATAAGCAAGATCGGTGCGTACGGTGCGAAAGAAGTCCAACAAACGTACACCACCACAGCTGGGGTCGTGTTATTGTTGTTGTGCTGCAGCGGTGCGCTGGCTAAAACACACGACAATCATGGCGATGGTGGTGGTGATGATGATGGTGGTGATGATGGTGGTGATGGCGGTGGTGTTGATTTACAACATTGCGGGCTGGAGCCGATTTTTAATAAAAATGCTGTAGGGAGGTCCTGTGATAGTGAACTCACCAACCGGTTCGGTCTGGTAGGCAGCACAGTTAGATGAGAGGGAAGAGGTAAGGGAACGCGTAGAAGGGATTGGGAGTCGAGTGAGATGAGAGGGAGAGGTAAGGGAACGCGTAGAAGGGATTGCGAGTCGAGTGAGATGAGAGGGGAGAGGTAAGGGAACACCTAGAAGGGATTGCGAGTCGAGTGAGATGAGAGGGAAGAGTTAAGGGAACGCGTAGAAGGGATTGCGAGTCGAGTGAGATGAGAGGGGAGAGGTAAGGGAACGCGTAGAAGGGATTGCGAGTCGAGTGAGATGAGAGGGGAGAGGTAAGGGAACGCGTAGAAGGGATTGCGAGTCGAGTGAGATGAGAGGGAGAGGTAAGGGAACGCGTAGAAGGGATTGCGAGTCGAGTGAGATGAGAGGGGAGATGTTTGAGACCGTGCGGAGAGTCGAAATGACAGATACATTTCGTACATAGACTCGTCGCTAAATGCTGACGATGACGACCCTCTTCTTAGGTTTTTTCGGTAAAGTCACGTTTTTTGTTTTTTATTTTTATTTTATTTTACTTTCTACGTGACTTTACCGAAAAAACCTAAGAAGATGATTCCTTGCAGTCACGAAAGCTTCAAATCTAGATGACGACCCTGATGATACTCTTAGTTCTTTCAGTACAGTCACGTAGGTAAAAAATGAAATAAAAAATAATTTCATTTTTTAATTTCATTTTTTACCTACGTGACTTTACCGAAAGAACTAAGAGTATGAATCATTGCAGTCACGAAAGCTTCAAATCTAGGACCCTGATGATGATGATGACGATGACCATCACGACGATGATGACTCTGCTGACGGTGGCGTTGACCCCACGTACCGTAGCTCGGCGAAGGCGCTGTTGATGCTCAATGTCCTCCGCCGCTCTTTGCGATTCGCGGTTCCTCGCCGCTTCACGGGCGGGCAGTACGGACCCGCGGCCTGCAGCAGAGACGGCTCCCCTCCCTCCTGTTGCAGAAGCGCCTCCTCGTGCTGCTGCTGCGGATGCTGCTGCGGGTGCTGATGATGCTGGTGCTGTTCATGATGCTGCTGCTGCTGCTGCTGATGATGGTGGTGGTGGTGATGATGATGGTGTTGGCTGTCCAAGTCTGGCCGCTCAGGGCTTGAGCCGTACACGCAGCTGTGCGTCGTCACGGCCGTGCGCTGCTGCTGCGCGATTCGTGAATGTTGCTGCTGCTGCTGCTGCGGAGTCAACTGCTGCAGCTGCTGCTGTTGCTGCTGCTGCTGCAACTGCTGCAGGACAGCAGGCGGTCCCGACGAGTACTCGGCGCCTCCACAGCCGCCCGGGTGGCCGAGAATCCACGAGTGCAGGTAGGAGGGCGCGGGGAGCGGGGGCGATGATGGGTGTCCCTGCAGAGCGAGGCGAGCGGCGGGAGCGAAGCCTCCGTACATCGCCTCGTGAGGCAACACAGACGCCGGCTGCGAGAAGCCGCCAGCGACGCTCATCGCGAGAAGCGGGG
Organism: Lampetra fluviatilis; assembly: GCF_964198595.1. Lineage (NCBI taxonomy): Eukaryota > Metazoa > Chordata > Hyperoartia > Petromyzontiformes > Petromyzontidae > Lampetra > Lampetra fluviatilis. The sequence continues at coordinate 10,605,403 of NC_136289.1, forward strand.
ACGGTGGAGGATGATTGTAGCGGCTGTTGTTGTTGTTGCTGCTGTTGTTGATGTTGCGGCACGTGTCCAGTGTTCGAGCGAGCGTCAGATCGCTCGGGACTTGTCAGACGTGCAGCAGTAGTAGCAGCAGTAGCGGTGGTGGAAGTAGCGGCGAGGATGACGACGACAATGATGATGATGACGCTGCTGCTGCTGATGGCGACGATGATACAACTATGAGCGAAGAGAGACCCATGGCTAATAGCAGACGCGCAAAGCAACTGCGCTCGTGGGTTACTTGACGCGTGCGGTGGTGGCGTCGGCGGCTGTCACGGGCCTCGTCGATTCGCGTGGCGCCGTTGGAGGGAAGCGCTACGAGGGGGGTCGAGGCGGACGTGGAGTCGCGGCAAGTCGCGGGGAAAAACTTCGGCGCGCTCGGGGCCGAGTCGCTTGAGGTTCGCTCGTCTCAGACCGACGCGGGGAAAGTTTCTCGTCGTCGTTTCTCTCTCGGTGGATTTACCGTAATTTTTTTTATGAAAAATAGTTTTTTTACTTTTTTACTTTTTTACCCAAAGCGAGAGTTGTCGACCGGGGACCTCTCGAGCAACTCGAGCGAGAGGACGCACGTCCGCGTGCGGTGGAGTTTGAAGGGTTACGAAAGAGATGGTGTGGAGGTGCCTCCTCCGCTCGCCCGGTGATGACGACGACGACGATGATGATCTGCTTCTTGCACGCGACTCTGTAATTGCGCAAAGGGCTCTCTCTCGTTTTCTCTCTCTCTCAACCGCGCCTCTGATTCACGTCTCACCCCACCTCCTCCCTCGGCATTAATCGGACGCGCTAGCAAGCTAGCAGCAGCGGTGGCATCATTATCAGTGGTGTGTTCTATTTACTGGCGTCGAAATCACTCTGTTCAATTTTGAACTCGGATGCAAATAGGATGGAGGATCGGTCAGTACGGGGTTTGAGGATGATTGCGGGTGGGGGGTTTAGATCGGGAGGGAGGCGGTGTGGGCTGGGAGAGGAGGCAGGCTGGGAAGGAATATGTATACTGTATACAAATAGAAAATAAAAAAAAATTCTGGCGAGATTCCCAAGAGTTGTGTGGACGCTTAGAATTCCAACGCAGGCTTGGCTGGATGGTCAAGAGTCATCTCTCTCTCTCTGTCTCTCTCATCCGGAACGTCTCCAACACTCTTCTCTGCCTCCCTCCCGCGCCGGCCAACTCCCTCGCAAGTTGCTCCGATATTTTCGCAATTTCGTCTTCTCCCTCGCCTCGAAGTCCCCGTTGAATTTGAGACCCTGGCTTCGGCTAACAACAACAACAACGACAAAAAAATCTAAGAAATAAATTATTTTAAACAAGAAAAAAAATACACACAGGGAGAAGGGAGAGGGAGAGAGAGAGACTTCGTTACAAGCTCAGAAAGCGAGACGCGTGAAGAACGGAGCAGAAATTTTCAGAGCGATCTCGGGCCCAATTTTTTTTCGGGGAAGCCAAAAAAAAGTCGCTTCCCCCTACGGCGTCGGAACGCCTACTCGGCCGGCCTGGTCGTGCCCAGGGCCCCTATATCGGGGGTCCCTGATCCCTCCCGCCCCGGGGCCCCCACGTCCCCGCCAATCCGTGCCGAGCTCTCTGCTCCGGTGACCACGCGAGTCGGTCTCGGCGTGCGCGGCTCGGGCTCCTTTCATTGGACGACGCGGAGAGGGCGGGGAGGGTGGTGATGCTGGAGGGTGGCTTACCCCCCCCCACACCCACCCACACACCCCCCACGCTCACCACCCCCCCACCACCACCACCCCTCGCTATTCAAACCCTGCCGGCCCTGTCACCCGTCCTCATCCCCTCCACCACCGCCGCCGTGCCGCGCGCTGAGCCGCTGGCTCCATCCTCGGCGTTGCGCGTGAAGCGGACTGCGCAGTCGCCAGCCTGCAGTGTCGCAGGTGGGACTCAAGCGACGACGACGACGATGGTGGTGGTGGTCATCCTCATTAAACATCGTCAATCCACTGCTGGATGGAACCCTACCCAACTCACCCCCCACCCCCCAAGCTGTTGCCATCGCTCACGGTTCTGCGATTACAATGATGAGCACAGTCTTAGCCATAGCGAGACTTAGCCATAGAGAGACTTGGTCATAGCGAGACTTGGACATAACGAGACTTGGTCATAGCGAGACTTGGTCATAGCGAGCTTGGTCATAGCGAGTCTTGGTCATAGCGAGACTTAGACATAGCGAGACTTGGTCATAGCGAGACTTAGACATAGCGAGACTTGGTCATAGCGAGACTTGGACATAGCGAGACTTGGACATAGCGAGACTTAGACATAGCGAGACTTGGTCATAGCGAGACTTAGTCATAGCGAATCTTAGCCATGCCTAGTTTTAGCCATGCCGAGTACCGTAGCCATACTAAGACTTAGCCATGCCGAGTCTGCACCACACCGAAACTTGACACTCTATTTGAAGAAGGGTCCTGCTGCATATCGTACGTTTTGACACGTTGATCTATTTTTTCTTCCTCCAAACGCGAGTGTTATGATTGATCTATTCGTCCATTTGCTTCTAATTAAGTCATTTGGTTTCACGTTGGATTAAACCGGAGTACCAACCTGAAACCCCACGACGCATTCGAGAAGGACACCTGGTCCAAAAAAACTCCGCACGATTTTTTAAATATTTTTTTCCGGCCGTATCCCCAGTCCAGCAAGTGTCAATGGATGATACCGGAAACACATCCATCAGTTACATCGCTTCATCCATTTTCTATCCACTGCTGCTACTGTGTGTGTGTCTTTGGTCAATGCGGCAGTGCCAGGGTGGGTACGGCGTAGCTTTCACGCGTCGCTCTCCACTGACAGCCGTTACATCCGTTTATCGAACTCATCCCCCCTTTAAAAACAACAACGCCCTCCGTGTACACCCACAGAAGGAGTCTCAAGACTCGTATTCAAGAGGGGAGGGGGTGGTGCCTGAATCCCGACACGTTAGCAACATTCCGTTCGTGCATCACGCGGCGAGAACACAAATACGGAGCGGCGAGCGAAGAAAATCCATCGGGGCAACACCATCGCTCAGAGCTCCGCGGCAGAATAAACGATTCAGGGATTCCGCGATGCCGCCTGTGGCGTCCTCGTCAGACCGATTCCTGTGGTCGGCGATGGGCGCACGAACCCGCGATGGATGGCGTCTGAATCGGGCTCGGCTCTCCACTTGGTCCGCTCGGCCTGAACGTCGACGGCTGTGCGCCAACGTGAGTCGGCGACGGGTGAAGAGTTGCCGCCGGTCTGTTCCCAAACCCTCGTCGTCGTCCGTGCCCAAACTCCGCCGGTATTAATAGGCGCTCGCAAACATTTGCTTAGCCTCGCAGCCTGTAAGGGTGATGATGATGATGATTATAGGAGAGATGCTGTGTCTTCATGCGTGGTGCTATGCATGTCCTTGTGTTTGTTATTGTTGATGATGATGTAACTTCCATTGCCTAAGGAACTCGGTCCATTTATTGGTTTTCACCACAAGTGGCCATGACATCTGTAAAAAAACAGAGCTTCATAGCTCATCGGATTTCTCTACTATAACTAAATATTCAGATTCTGTATATGTATACTGTATAGAATACACTTGTTTGTATATATTCCTCTTGGTTATGGAGTTAAAGAATGACGGACACACACACGCGTATCTAACGTCATCAATAGCTGAATTATGATCATTTTGCTGATGATGGTAATACCAATTACGAAGTTGATTATTTACAAACATGTCATTCAACCCAGCTGTCAATAGGAGTCTCTCTCGAGCAATTAACGCCAACAAGTTGCGTGTGTGTTGAACTTCTTTCGCACCATACATATCCAACCGTGCGAATCGGAGGTGCTAAACGATCATTAGTGTTATTGTCGCTCTCCACATTAGCTACGCAAATAAAAGAATCTCGCATTTTATAAAATATTTAGTTTTTTTCCCCCACTGATTTTCATTTTTGGTGAATCGCTCTTCCTTTACAATGAATTCAGTCCCGAGTCATAAGCGGAATGACTGACACACACAGTTTGTACGAGTCCAATATTCGCATGATACTCGTATTATGCTCTAGTTGCAAATCCATAAGGAGGAACACATTTAAATCCATGCCTTCTTGGACGCTCGCATCGACTCAAATAGGCAAATATTTCTGAGTAGGACTGCATTATGATGTTACGGGCTAATTTGCGTAACACCTCGTGTGAGTGTGTGTGTGCATTGGAGCGGTCCTGGGCCTCCCCTAGGTTGACTCAGCCTCAAATGAGTACCTGGTGCGGTGTGTAAACATCGCCACTAGGGAGATAAAGGGCGGCCGGGCGTGGTGCTGGCCACCCACCCCCTCGTGTGCCGTGCTGGCCTTCATAGGTGCTCAATAACAGCACTTGCCCCAACAGTCTGTTAAGGCTATACGGGGGGTCGTTGTCTGTATCTTTGTTTAATACACACACGCACATGGACACATATACAGAACACACGCTTACACACACACACGTGGCAGTGATAATATAGACAAAGATAACCCGTATAGCCTAAACAAACTTTTAGGGCAAGTGCTGTTACCGAGAACCGATAAAGGCCGGCACGGCACGCGAGGTCGACTCAGCCTAAACATCACCACTGGGGAGACAAAGGCGGCCGGGCGTGGTGGTGCTGCCCTACCCACCACCAGTCTGTTGAAGGCTACACGGGGGATCTTTGTCTTTGTGTGCCAGCAGTGGTTCAGTGGGCCTTCGTAGGTGTTCGCCAGCAGCACTTGCCCCCGAAAGATTGTTAAGGCCATACGGGGGAGCTTTGTCTGTGTAGTTGTTAGCGCGCTGCGCTACGAACACAATCAGTCACCTGACTTCGAGTCTCACCCACGGTCATCATCATCATCAGCGGCGGCGAAAATCTAAATCGGTCCTAGGTCTACCCCTGTAGCCCCACTAACTCGGCCTTAAATGACTTCCTGATGGTTGGATGTGAATATCAGCACTGGAGGAGGGGGGGGGGGAGAGAGACAAAGGCGGCCGGGCGTGGTGCTGCTCACATCACCTACCTCGCGTGCCAGGCGGTTTTCACAATAGGTGCTCGCTAACAGCAGTCTCAACAAGCAGTCCTTTTCAAGGCTCTAGGCGGATCTTTGCCTGACGCGTATTTATATATATATGTGTGTGTCTTTCTAAAACCTGGGTCACGCGAGGCGATCGTGCGCACACGCTCACCGTGGCTTGCGGTTTATCCGCTACGGTTCACACAGCTTTGATGAGGCGTCAGATGCTCGGGCTCGTTGGCTGGCAGATATGCGGAACGGTGAATTTACCTCTCTGGGCTAGAGAAACCACGCCGCGTGTCACGCGCAACAACTGCCTTTGATCGCGGGAAGAGTTTCCCGAGCGCGCCTGCGCGTTTCGAGTGAGCGTGCCGATTTGTGTCCGTGCGTCTGTGTGTGGCGTGTATCCGGGGAGCGGTGGCGCAGCGGTTAGCGCGCTGCACTACGAACCTGGCGACCCCGGTTCGATTCCCGCTCACGGCAAACACCAGTGACGATTATCTGAGCCGGTCCTGGGCCTCCCCTAGGTCGACTCAGCCTCAAATGAGTACCTGGTGCGGTGTGTAAACATCGCCACTAGGGAGACAAAGGCGGTCGGGCGTGGCGCTGGCCACCCACCCCCTTGTGTACCGTTCCGGCCTTCATAGGTGCTCGCTAACAGCACTTGCCCCTACAGTCTGTTAAGGCTATATGGGGGATCTTTGTTCTTTGGTGTATCCGGGGAGCGGTGGCGCAGCGGTTAGCGCATTGCGCTACGAACCCGGCGACCCGCTCACGTGCACAACACCGGTGACGATTATCTGAGCCGGTCCTGGCCCTCGCCTAAGTCGACTCAGCCTCGAGCGGGTACCTGGTGCCGTGTGTAAACATGGCCACTGGGGAGACAAAGGCGGCCGGGCGTGGTACCTGACCACACCACCGCCGCGTGTGCCGTGTTGGCCTTAATAGGTGCTCGCTAACAACACTTGCCCCAAAAAGTTTGTAAAGGCTATACGGGGGGAGATATTTGTCTTTTTTGTGTATGTATTAATATATGGTGCATGCTAACAGCGCTTACCAATCCTATTGGAGGCGACACGAGGTTTATTTTCCTGTGTATGCACGTGTGGTGCCGTTTCGGACTTAATAGGTGCTCGCTAACAGCAAGTGTCCCAACAGTCTGTGAAAGGCTGCAGTGGTCTATTGCGAATGTTCCTTTATGCAACTTCGTGTTGTGTGTTTCGATGCATGTGTGTTTGTATCGCTGCGTACGTGTGTGATTATCCGTCTGTGTTTGTGTGTGTGTGTAGGGAGCGGTAGTGCAGCGATTAGCGCTACGCTGCGCTATGAACCTGGCGACCCAAGATCGATACCCGCTCACGGCCAACACCAGTGACGATTATCTGAACCGGTTCTGGACCTCCCCTAGGTCGACTCAGCTTCAAATGAGTATACCTGGTGCGGTGTGTAAACATCGCCAGTGGGGGAGACAAAGGCGCTCGCTAACAGCACTTGCCCCAACAGTCTGTTGAGGCTATATGAGGAATCGTTGTACTTGCATAGGTAAGGAAACGGTGGCGCAGTGGTTCGTCCAATTACGCTGAGAGCCTGCGAACTGAGCTCGATCCCCGACTACGGCTAACATCAGTCGCGAGTGAAGACTGAACCAGACCTTCAGCAATGAACACGAATAATACTAAGCACTATAATACTAAGCACTATAATACTAAGCACTATAATACTAAGAACAATAATACTAAGAACAATAATACTAAGAACAATTCAATCAACAGCTCTGCCTCAATACAGTTTCAAGAGATGAAAGCCTCATAAAGACGCGTTGGCCGTGAGCCTTCCCGTAGGTAGACTCAGCCTTAAATGACTAACGTGCCCCCGCCGGGTGTGTAAACAAACATCAGCGGCCGGGCGTGGCGCCTGCCTCGCCACACGACATTAAAAAACAATCGACACATCAATTCGTGGGGTAAATTGGCTGGGTAACTAAATAATTTAGTTACCATTATCTTCGCACGTTGCCCGCCAGAGTGCTGTTGCTTAATGAACAATCTGACACCACGTAAGGCAGTCCTCGCTTAGTGCGACCCCGTAAGAACGCCGCTTCGTTATAGCGCTCTTCGTCACGGAAGAACATTTTATTGCAACAAAGAAAACTCCTAAACATTTATCGCATCATTATAATAGCAGTTGCTGCCAGTAGTGTGTGTATAATAAGCACAACAACAACAACAAAACGATATTTTGTTAAGCTCCCAATTATCGCGTAATCGTGTAAGAGACATCCATCCGAACGTTAACAACGGATCTGTGCGAGTCGCCTAAGCAGATGCTGCCACTAGTATCATGTATACACGACTGTGGCCAGAAACGCGTCACGCGCGTTATATAGAGTTGCTTGTTAATTCGATTTATGTTTTTTTTATATGTACACGCACACAGGGAAATCGTCACCAAACGCAGTACGATGCAGCGTATATACCAGAGAGGATTGCGTGCCGGACAAGGCCCCGTTCAGACAAAATAAATCATAGTTGTGCTGTGCTTATCTATGCCCCCCCTCGCCCCCCGGTCGGAGCATTCTATGCACTGCTGACCAGCGCCGTGCATGAATGAAGTGTCATCCGATGAAAACTGACGACCTCATCATCATCCAGCAATGGATCGAGCAAAGGGCCGCGTTCATGCGCTTCTGTGTGATTCAATGGCGTGTGTGTGTGCGTGTTTGTGTTTAATACACGTGTGTGTGTGTGATACATATGTGTGGTAGGGGGGGGGAGATCTGTAGTGCAGTGGTGAGCTCTTTGCTCAACGAAACCAGAGCCCCGATGTTCGATTCCCGCTCACGGCCAACACCGGTGACGAATATCTGAACCGGTCCTGGGCATCCCCTAGGTCGACTCAGCCTCAAATGAGTACCACTGGGGTGACAAAGGCGGTCGGGCGTGGTGTTGGACACCCACCCCCTCGTGTGCCGTGCCGGCATTCATAGGTGCTATTAGCTAACAGCACTTGCCCCAACAGTCTGTTAAGGCTATACCGGGGATTTTTGTCTTTATCTTTGTTGATACACACCCACACACGGACACATGTACAGAACACACGCTTACACACACGTGGCGCTGATAACATAGCCAAAGATAACCCGTATAGCCTGCACAGACTGTTAGGGGCAAGTGCTGTTAGCGAGTAGCACCTATGAATGCGGGCACGGCACACGAGGGGGTGGGTGCCCAGCACCACGCCCGACCGCCTTTGTCTCCCCAGTGACGATGTTGACACACCGCTGCAGGTACTAATTTGAGGCTGAGTCGACCTAGGGGGAGGCCCAGAACCGGTTCAGATAATCGTTGCTGGTGTTGGCCGTGAGCGGGAATCGAACTCGGGTGGCCAGGTTCGTAGCATAGCGCGCTGACTGCTACACTTCCGCTCCCCCACATACATACACACACTCGCCACGTACAACACACACACAGAGACAAAGGTCCCCCGTATAGCCTGAAGAGACTGTTGGGGCAAGTGCTGTTAGCGAGTAGCACCACTGAAGGGTGGCAGGGCAGACGCTAGGAGCGGGCGTCCAGCACCACGCCCGGCCGCCTTTGTCTCCCTAGTGGCGATGTTTTTACACATCGCACCAGGTACTACGTTTGAGTCGACATACATACATGCAAACACAGACAAAGGTCCCCCGTATAGCCTGAAGAGACTGTTGGGGCAAGTGCTGTTAGCGAGTAGCACCACTGAAGGGTGGCAGGGCAGACGCTAGGAGCGGGCGTCCAGCACCACGCCCGGCCGCCTTTGTCTCCCTAGTGGCGATGTTTTTACACATCGCACCAGGTACTACGTTTGAGTCGACATACATACATGCAAACACAGACAAAGGTCCCCCGTATAGCCTGAAGAGACTGTTGGGGCAAGTGCTGTTAGCGAGTAGCACCACTGAAGGGTGGCAGGGCAGACGCTAGGAGCGGGCGTCCAGCACCACGCCCGGCCGCCTTTGTCTCCCTAGTGGCGATGTTTTTACACATCGCACCAGGTACTACGTTTGAGTCGACATACATACATGCAAACACAGACAAAGATCCCCCGTATAGTCTTAACGAACTTTTGGGCCATGTGCTGTGAGCGAGCACCTAAGGCACAAATACATACGCGGACGCGCAAGCACATTCACACACGCAGATTCACACACGCAGATTCACACACACAGATTCACACACGCCGATTCACACACGCCGGTTCACACACGCCGGTTCACTCACGCAGATTCACACACGCAGGTTCACACACGCAGATTCACACACGCAGGTTCACTCACGCACATTCACACACGCAGATTCACACACGCCGATTCACACACGCCGGTTCACTCACGCAGATTCACACACGCAGGTTCACACACGCCGATTCACACACGCCGGTTCACTCACGCAGATTCACACACGCAGGTTCACACACGCAGATTCACACACGCAGATTCACCAACACAGATTCACACACGCCGATTCACACACGCAGGTTCACTCACGCAGATTCACACACGCAGATTCACACACGCAGGTTCACTCACGCACATTCACACACACAGATTCACACACGCCGATTCACACACGCCGGTTCACTCACGCAGATTCACACACGCAGGTTCACACACGCAGATTCACACACGCAGATTCACCAACGCAGATTCACACACGCAGATTCACACAAGCAGATTCACTCACGCACGTTCACACACGCACATTCACACACGCACATTCACACACCCAGATTCACACACGCACATTCACGTAAACACACACACTCACCAGCACGACACATTTAAATCAACAACTTTCTAAACGCATCAGTAGGGTCTTTCCGAAGTTAGACGCACGTATACTAGATACACACCCGCACACACTTGCAGGCCGATACATATACAAGCAGCACGTCCACACACACACACATCTCTATTTGATAGACATACATTATACACACATACGTACGTATACACGCGAATCTCGTCTCAAGTTACTGACCTGAATAACACTGAAGACCCCAGTGAAACCGAAGATGTTGAATCCAGAGCCGTTGCTCACACATCTTGACACAAACCACGTCGCTTTACTGCCGAAATTTGAAATGTCATATGCCAGCCCGTGTCTGCTAATGTATATCATAAACAAGCCATATGCCTCGTGATAAAACAAAAGGCAAAGATGCCCCGTATAGCCTTCGTCAGTCTGTAGGGGCAAGTGCTGTTAGCGAGTAGCACCTATGAAGGCCGGCACGGCACACGAGGGGGTGGGTGGCCAACACCACGCCCGGCCGCCTTTGTCTACCCAGTGGCGATGTTTTTACACACCGCAACAGGTACTCATTTGAGGCTGAGTCGACCTAGGGGAGGCCCAGGACTGGTTTATATAATAAATCAATGGTGTTGATGACTGTGAGCGGGAATCAAACTCGGGTCTCTGGGTTAGTTGCGCAGAGCTAAGCACGACACTACAGACACCCCCCCACACACACGCGTATCACACACACGTATTACACACATCACACATCACACACACGTCACACACACACACACGTATCACACACACACATCACACACACACACCACACGCTCACACACACGTATCACACACACACGTATCACACACACATCACACACACATCACACACACACATCACACACACGTATCACACACACACGTAACACACACACATCACACACACACATCACACACACATCACACACCACACACACATCACACACATATCACTCATAGATCACACACACATCACACACACACACGTATCACACACACATCACACACACATCACACACACATCACACACACATCACACACATCACACACACGTATCACACACACACACATCACACGTATCACACACACATCCCTCTCGTGTGCCCTTCCGGCTATCGCAGGTGCCGCTACTCGCCAACAGCACTTGCCCCAACAGTCTGTAAAGGCTACACACACGGGGGGGGGGGCTTCCCCATCCCACCCCGCCCGCTCTCGACCCGTGTGTTCGGCGGCGACTTCAAAAAGATTTCCCCTCCCAACCCCTAGGAGCGAGGAGGAGGAGGAGGAACGAGGTGGTGGTGGTGGTGGCGGTGTCCACGTGAAGACCCCCTTGCTGACACGTCGCTCCGATCACTCACTTCGTTAATAGCCACTCGCGAGCAGCCAGCGAGCCAGCTATGATTGACTCACGTATAGCTTAAGCCGAGGTATGTGCGCTGCTGTTGTTGTTGCTGCTGTTGCTGTTGTTGGTGGTGCTGTTGTTGCTGTTGTTATTGCTGTTGTTGCTGCTGTTGTTGTTGTTGCTACTGTTGTTGCTGTTGTTGTTGTTGCTGTTGTTGTTGCTCCTGTTGTTGTTGCTGTTGTTGCTGTTGTTGCTGCTGTTGTTGTTGCTGCTGTTGTTATTGTTGGTGTTGCTGTTGTTGCTGTTGTTGTTGTTGTTGCTGCTGTTGTTGTTGTTGCTGCTGTTGTTGTTGCTGCTGTTGCTGCTGTTGTTGTTGCTGTTGTTGCTGCTGTTGTTGTTGCTGCTGTTGTTGTTGGTGTTGTTGTTGGTGTTGTTGTTGGTGTTGGTGTTGTTGTTGTTGACCACGACAAGGCGCCCTCTTCTTCCGAGGCGTCTGTCTCGCCAGCGATTTGCTCGAGCGGAGGCAGCGGCGTTGAGACAGAGCTGTTGCAGGGCTGCGCCTTTAGCTTGCTCGTGTCATGTGGGGCTCACGCATCGACCCAGCTTCTCCCTCTAAACTTGCACAGTCAAGTAATTGTATTAAACAGCCGGATAATACGACGAATCGCTAACCTTAAACACCCAGTTGAAGGCGGTATAGTACTATAGCAATAGAGCAAGTGCAGAATCACTGAACGGGAATTGATAGCTTGAAAAGCATTTAGCGCGGGGCCCTTGAAAGTGCGGGGCCCGTAGCTACTACATATGTAGTAGCTACTACATATGTAGCTACAACACATGTAGCTACTACACATGTAGCAGCTACATATGTAGTATTTAATTGTTATTTACACAAATACGATGACATACACACAACCAGTGTCGGATTATCGTAGTTGCAAAAGTAGTTACTACACATGTAGTGTGTACACATGTAGTAGCTGCTACATAAGTAGTAGCTGCTACTACATGTGTAGCTGCTTGTGTGAAAGTGCGGGGCTCATGACCACACATGCAGCTGCTACAGATGTAGCTACTACACACGTAGTAGCTACACATGTAGCAGCTACTACATATGTACTACATACATGTGTAGTAGCTGCTACAGATGTAGCTACTACACATGCAGCTGCTTGTGCTACGAGGACAATCCGGCACTGCCCTTAGCCGAGAGGTGATCTCGCTCCTGACGCTTGGCTGTACACATCGCCTATGAATTATTACAATCTCGCGGTATCGTGGCGGCTGCTGCTGCTGCTGTTGCCGGCGCGCTGCGCTACAGCGCGCCGCAGCACTCGACTCTCCTCCGTGGTGGTTCTCATCCGATCGTCGACGATTTGCTGCTGTCGACGATTGCACTTGGCTCGCTTTCGTCGTAACGCGCAACATGTTTGCGTGCGTTTCTGTTTTCGGAAGCGCCATCGGCAACTGACGTCCCATCGAATGTCTGCAACTTGCTTATTTCTAATGATTTATTTAATCATTGCCACTGATGCAATTCACACGATGTGTGTGTGTGTATGGTGGGGAGCGGTAGTGTAGCGATCAGCGCGCTGCGCTACGAACCCTGAGACACGGGTTCGATTCCGGCTCACGGCAAACACCGGTGACGATTATCTGAACCGGTCCCGGGCCTCTCCTAGGTCGACTCAGCCTAAAACGAGTACCTGGTGCGGTGCGTAAAAACATCGATAAAGGCGATCGGGCGTGGTGCTGGCCACCCACCCCCTCGTGTGCCGTGCCGGCCTTCATAGGTGCTCGCTAACAGCGCTTGCCCCAGCAGTCTGTTACAGGCTACACGGGGGGACCTTTGTCTTGTGTGTGTGTGTGCGCAGACGATCGATCTCGCGATCGATCTCGCTGGGCAATCCTCCCGTCTGCGGTGCCGATTTCATTGAAGCGTCAATGTCGTCGTCTTCGTCTTTGCGGGAGCCGAGCGACAGCGCTGAGGGTGGGGAAGTCGCCAGGGGATGATGAGAGACACTTGGGACCCCCCCACTCCCTCCCGCCGGTATAGCGGGAGTCGCTCTCTGGCTGTATCGTAACAATTGCAGAAGGGTGCGAATGGTGCCAATCGTTTCAATTGCAGTTTCGTTTATGAGGTATGGCCCTGTGAGCCACGCGGCTCTTGACTCGGGTGCAACCGCAACAAACAACACACATGAACAAGAAACATCTGTAAGTGACGACGCGCAACAGAAACATGCAGGAAAAAACAGCAAAGTCATCACTTGGATTGCCCTGTGATTTGTTGTAAGCTTTTGATTGTGTGTGCGTTGTGTGTGCGTTGTGTGTGCGTTGTGTGTGTGTGTGCGTTGTGTGTGCGTTGTGTGTGCGTTGTGTGTGTGTGTGTGCGTTGTGTGCGTTGTGTGTGCGTGCGCTGTGTGTGTGCGTTGTGTGTGCGTTGTGTGCGTGTGTGCGTTGTGTGTTCGTCGTGTGTGTGCATTGCTTGTGTGTGTGTGCGTTGTGTGTGCGTGCGCTGTGTGTGTGCGTTGTGTGTGCGTTGTTTGTGCGTGTGTAGGTGTGAGAGTGTGTGTAGGTGTGAGTGAGTGTGTAGGTGTGAGTGTGTGTGCAGGGGTGAGTGAGTGTGTAGGTGTGAGTGTGTGTGAGTGTGTGTGTAAGTGTGTGTGTGTGTGTAGGTGTGTGAGAGTGTGTGTAGGTGTGAGTGTGTGTGTAGGTGAGAGTGTGTGTAAGTGTGTGTGTAGGTGTGAGTGTGTGTGTGAGTGTGTGTGTAGGTGAGAGTGTGTGTGTGAGTGTGTGTGTAGGTGTAAGTGTGTGTGAGTGTGTGTGTAGGTGTAAGTGTGAGTGTGTGTAGGTGAGAGTGTGTGTGTAGGTGTAAGTGTGTGTGTGTGTGTAGGTGTAAGTGTGAGTGTGTGTAGGTGAGAGTGTGTGTGTAGGTGTCAGTGTGTGTGAGTGTGTGTGTAGGTGTAAGTGTGAGTGTGTGTAGGTGAGAGTGTGTGTGTAGGTGTAAGTGTGTGTGAGTGAGTGTGTGTAGGTGTGAGTGTGTGTATAGGTGTGAGTGTGTATGTAGGTGAGAGTGTGTGTGTAGGTGTAAGTGTGTGTGAGTGAGTGTGTGTAGGTGAGAGTGTGTGTGTAGGTGTAAGTGTGTGTGAGTGAGTGTGTGTAGGTGAGAGTGTGTGTGTAGGTGAGAGTGTGTGTGTAGGTGTAAGTGTGTGTGAGTGAGTGTGTGTAGGTGAGAGTGTGTGTGTGTGAGTGTGTGTGTGTTGGTGTAAGTGTGTGTGAGTGTGTGTGTAGGTGTAAGTGTGAGTGTGTGTAGGTGAGAGTGTGTGTGTAGGTGTAAGTGTGTGTGAGTGAGTGTGTGTGTAGGTGTGAGTGTGAACGATGCGTGCGTCACTCACGCCACGCCGCCGCTAATCTCGGCGCAGGAACGCGCGGAATGCGCCGAGCGGCGGCGCTGAGACGGAGCCCCCCCCCCTCGTCCCCCCCTCCTCTACCCCCCTCGCCCCCACCCCCTCCTCCACCCCCCTCTCCCCCCCCTCCTCCATCCCCCTCCACCCCTCGTCCCCCCACCCCCTCCTTCTCCACCCCCTCCCCTCCTCCTCCTCGTGGCGTCTGGCACCGCGACCCGGACCCGTGTCTGCTTTCCGGCCGCCTCCCAATACATAGCCCATACACAGCCCACACACAGCCCACACATAGCCCACACACAACCCACACACAGCCCACACACAGCCCACACACAGCACACGCACAGCCCACACATAGCACACACACAGCCCACACAGAGCCCACACACAGCCCACACATAGCCCACACATAGCCCACACACAGCCCATACATAGCCCACACATAACCCACACATAGCCCACACACAGCCCGCACATAGCCCACACACAGCCCACACATAGCACACACACAGCCCACACACAGCCCACACACAGCCCACACACATAGCACACACGTAGCCCACACACAGCACACACACAGCCCACACACAGCCCACACATAGCCCACACAAATAGCACACAGCCCACACACATAGCACACACGTAGCCCACACACAGCCCACACACAGCCCACACACACAGCCCACACATAGCCCACACACACACCACACACAGCCCACACATAGCCCACACACAGCCCACACACACACCACACACATAGCACACACACACAGCCCACACACAGCACACACACAGCCCACACGTAGCCCACACACAGCACACACACAGTCCACACACACACCACACACATAGCACACACACAGCCCACACACACACCACACACATAGCACACACACAGCCCACACACAGCACACACACAGCCCACACATAGCACACACACAGCCCACACATAGCACACACACAGCCCACACATAGCACACACACAGCCCACACACAGTCCACACATAGCACACACACAGCCCACACATAGCACACACACAGCCCACACACAGCCCACACACAGCCCACACATAGCCCACACACAGCACACACATAGCACACACACAGCCCACACACAGCACACACACAGCCCACACATAGCACACACACAGCCCACACATAGCACACACACAGCCCACACATAGCACACACACAGCCCACACACAGTCCACACATAGCACACACACAGCCCACACATAGCACACACACAGCCCACACACAGCCCACACACAGCCCACACATAGCCCACACACAGCACACACATAGCACATACACAGCCCACACACCGCGCACACACAGCCCACACATAGCACACACACAGCCCACACATAGCACACACACAGCCCACACATAGCACACACACAGCCCACACACAGTCCACACATAGCACACACACAGCCCACACATAGCACACACACAGCCCACACACAGCCCACACACAGCCCACACATAGCCCACACACAGCACACACATAGCCCACACATAGCCCACACACAGCCCACACACAGCACACACATAGCCCACACAGAGCCCACACACAGCCCACACACAGCACACACACAGCCCACACATAGCCCACACATAGCCCACACAGAGCCCACACATAGCACACACACAGCCCACACACAGCCCACACCCAGCACACACACAGCCCACACACAGCCCACACACAACCCACACACAGCACACACACAGCACACACACAGCACACACACAGCCCACACACAGCACACACACAGCCCACACACAGCACACACATAGCCCACATACAGCCCACACACAGCACACACATAGCACACACACAGCCCACACACACCACACACACAGCCCACACACAGCCTACACACACACCACACACATAGCACACACACAGCCCACACACAGCCCACACACAGCCCACACACAGCACACACAGCCCACACACAGCACACACACAGCCCACACACAGCCCACACACAGCACACACACAGCCCACACACAGCCCACACATATAACACACACTGCACACACACAGCACACACACAGCCCACACACAGCCCACACACATAACACACAGCCCACACACACAGCCCACACACAGCCCACACACAATAGTGCGTGTTGTGGCCCGTGTCAGTTTTTCCATAGCAGTCATCACAACCCGTGTCAACTCGGGCCGCGGGGCTGTGTTCGGCAGCGGCGTGGGGTGGATGGATGGAGGTGGGGGGGAGGTTATTATCGGTACTTACACCTCGACACATCCGATATCACTCGCAACTGAAGTTCAGCAAGCCGCACACACAAACACACACACACACAAACACACACACACACAAACACACACACACACAAACACACACACACAAACACACACACACACAAACACACACACACACAAACACACACAAACACACACACACACACAAACACACACACACACAAACACACACACACACAAACACACACACCGCGCGAGATTATTCCGGATTCGAACCGTGAAGTTTTGCAATAAGCGGCGAAATTGCGCTCCCGCTAGGCCACGTGACCGTGCCCCGATTGTAACCGGTGCACGTGGTTATGGCTCGGTGTTTTCTCGTAGATTTTCGGACGTCATTTATTATTACTGCTAACCCTATACCTCCTCCCTTTGTTGCTGCTAATCCTACATAATGCACGAGCATAATATGACTTTGAGTCCCCCCCCCACCTCCTACGCATTCCACAAGTAGTGACTAATCCCATATCTGCATTTGCCATAAATATGCTAAATTCCTCTGTTGATATGTAAATTCCTTTGTCAAGGCGCCCTTCCTCCTCTAACCCAGCTTAAATATACGCTGCCAAGCTTGGTGGTGTTCATTCAGACGCTGTCTTTCCGACAGACCTGTTCTTCACCTGAGGACGGCTGCTTGCGTTGTGGCCGAAACGTCGTGAGAATTGTATTTCATTATGTTTTATTATTTTTATTTTATTATTTCCCTTCTACGTGACTTTACCGAAAGAACCAAGAATAGTATTGTCATTGTGCCCTACGCAAATGTATCAATCGTGACGTTCGCAACCACGGACGAAGACCGCCTCAAGCCGCGTCGATCGTGATGGTGTCCTTGTTGACCATACTTCACCATTCTCGTCGACCCACGACCGGTGCAGACATCACTCACAGCTGATGACGTTCGTCGTATAGCCGGGAGAATCGCGGACGCAGGTCGCCCGCCGTTCATCATCCAAGTGCGCCCAACCACTGCGCCACCGCTCCGCCCTGTAGAATACTCGGAGGAAATAAAGACGCAATTATACATTTTCATGATAAACACGCACACGCACACACTCATTATATGCTCATATGTGCTTTTTTTCTTTTGACGTACTCTCGATATAACTTATACACGTCCACTTTAAGGTCGTCGCAAATACTCTATTGGCAATTAATCACGGTAATAATTGCGAGCGATTCGTAATTGCTGGCTGATTAGACCAATTATCGGCAAAATGACGAACAATAGCCCCCTCCCACCACCCCCACCACTCGGGCCCCGCGTCTGCGATCCTCTGCGCCCCCCCCCAAACCCCCCGCGATTTTAGAAACCGCAGAGCGAAGCTTCGCTGGTGACGGGCCCTTCTGCACGGTGCACCCATCGATCGTTCAATCTCGTTAAATCTCATCGTTAAATGTCATCGTTCAATCTCCTCCAAATATGCAATGCGTGCAGGCGATTGTTACCAAGCGAGCGGCTGGAGTGTTGTGTTAACGATGTTCTAGACGGGGTTGGGACGATGACAACTTGACGCAGATGAATGATGCAATACGCTCCACGATAGAGGTGGTTTTGGGTGAGATCGCGTCAATATAAATGCGTCGCTTAAACCCCCCGTCGCGCCACCACCACACGACACGCGATCTAACTGGGGAGGGACCTCTATTCTGGATAATATCGGTGGCCTGCTCGGTGTTGAACTTATGTGTATGCTCAGAGCGAGAAATTAGCCGAAAACTAAAACTTGTAGATGTTTTATCCCCGACAAAAATCACGGCGCGGAGTTCGTTAATTGGTTTCACTCACAGGGCACGGATATTTACATATATTATATATATACACACACGCGTAGCCTCTCACGACCAGCGTGGTTCATCACCGGTTTGTGTTGCCTTTGGTCGTCCTGTAAAAAAAAAAATTGTGCGTCGTAAAGCCCTCCCGCCACCCGACCGCGGGCCACCAATGAATTAGAACAAAACGCGTCACGCGCATCACGTGACGTCGTGGCATCTACTTCAGGGGCCGCATCGGGGAGCGCTTTCGCTCGAGATCTGAGCTCCCTGTTGTCGACCTGATGATGCTGGCTCTCATCTGCAGTGAAACGTCGTTACTGGATTCAAGTGTTGTGCGATTACTCTACGACGATGACGACAACGACAACGGTAGTGATGTTGCTGCTTGCCGAAGCAGCGACACGTTTGGAATATTTCATTCCCGTGACGCTTTCATTCATTTGATGTCGGGTGGTGTAGGGGTATACGACACACGCTTCTACACGGCCTCAACCCAAAGTAAACGAATTATGGATCGGGGAAGGGGCGTCTAAATGTCCACATTGCTGTTCACGTGTACAGTGCGTTGCCATACACCGTGATCGAGTTAACCAAGGAATTCGCATTTATATTCTTAGTTTTTTTCGGTAAAGTCACGTAGGTAAAAAAAATTAATAAAAGTAAAATAAATTGCCTCCGAAACATCGTGATTTTTATTTTTATTTTACTTTTATTAATTTTAATTTTTTACCTACGTGACTTTACCGAAACAACATAAGAATATGAATCCTTGCAGTCACGAAAGCTTCAAATCTAGAATCAAGGAATTCGCCATCGTTGGAGTGTGACGCTAAAGCCGAGAGAAAGCAAACGAAGTCCTCTCTGATACGCGCGGGAAACATTGAACAGCTGTTTTCAAGAGACTTACAACACCAATTATAATCATAATTTACGTTTGTAAGGCGCATTTCATCCGTAGATCCCAATGCCCCGACTGTTTATAGCGACGCAAAAAAAGTTACGCATTATTAGTCACATTTATAGAGCGTCATTGTTTTTGTGCAATTCTGGCAACTGCCTGATGATTATGATGATGCTGCTGGCTGGAACTGTCAGCGAAACGTCGGACCCAGATGTTAAATGTTGTGAGATCGCTCTCTCTCTCTCTCTACATTGTTGGCAGGTTTGTTCATCACGTGACAACTTCATTCGTTGACTGCGTCGGGTGGAGGAGGGTTTACGAAACACACTTTATTTACGCAATCTGACCTAATAAAAAAAATCTCATCTATTATAAATAGAAATGTCTGTTGAAATTGAAAGCTGAAAAGAAACAATGAATACAATCTATGTTTAAAAATATATATATTTGACTCATGGTTTGCTTATTTATTTCATTAAATGTGTTCTTTTTTTTGGCAATCGGATACGCTATATAAGGGTCACTCGTTTAGAGCAAACTAGATTCCGAAATTGAAAAAATAACAATGTAGACGTTTCTAATGGCAAACGTTTATATGCATATATGTATATATACATATTTTCTGTGATTAATACAAATGAATTGTGCTCGTCATTATTTTATTATGATATTATTAAGAAATTCACAACCCCTTGTCAATCCACTGCTGGATATATACGATCTCCTCCCAGAAGTCCACGTTGGCCAAGGAGGTCGTTTGACCATACTTCACCATGCTGGTCAGCGCCTGGGTTATTACAAAAGCAGCAGTAGAATATAATGTGTGTGTGTATGTTTCACGCTGCGTGTCGTCTCAAGCACATTAAAATGTTCGGGGTGTGTGGAGTGCCTGACTAAGCTAGTGAGGGGCCTATAGCGTAAGTTATAAAGGTGTCCTAAATAAAATAAAAACATCTTCTTGGGTTTTCGGTAAAGTCGCGTAGAAGGGAAGTAATAAAATAATAAAAATAAAACATAAAAATAAAACATAATAAAATAAAATATTTTTTTTATTTAATTACTTCCCTTCTACGTGACTTTACCGAAAAACCAAGAAGATGAATCCCTGCAGTCACGAAAGCTTTAAATCGAAACATAAAAACACATAAATATTAAAACACACCTTTTTAACTTGCATAGTCAAGTTATTGTATTGTTTCATTTGCTATACAGCCAGATAATACGACAAATCGCAAACCTTAAACACCCAGTCGTTCATAAAAGTTGAAGGAGGTATAGTACTATAGTAATAGAGCAAGTGCAGAATCACTGAACCGTAATTGATAGCTTGAAAGCATTTCACGCGGGGCCCTTGAAAGCGCGGGCCCCGTGTAGTAGCTACACGTGCAGCTACTACACATGTAGCTACTATATATATGTAGCTACTACATGTGTAGTAGCTACTTTTGCAACTACGATAATCAGACACTGGTTGTGTGTATATCATCGTATTTGTATTAAAAAAAAATTTAATATGCGCTGCCATAGGATAATTATCGGTAGAAAAACATCGATTAAAATATCCATGTACGGTACACCGTTCAATATATAAATCGTTTTTAAAACCATCAACCAACACTGTCCGGGCAGTGTCCAGGCAGGAAACACGTTTCCTCTTGTCCGTGCAGCGAGGAAGATTCGTGCATCGATGGTAGTTGTCTGTGTGCGTGTCTACGCTGCGCTCGTCCTAGCGTGATAATTACGAAGTCAACGGCGTTAACCCGGCGAACCTAAGTTCGATACCCGGCCACGGCAGAAGAAAAACGGGTGATATCCGAACCAATACGCTAACCCCGCACTCACCAGCGTGGTGAAGTATGGTCGAAACTCGTCACACACACTGACCGACGCGGTTTGGAGATGGCACTCATCCAGCGTTGGATCAGACTCAGAATCTTTATTTATTCTGGAGGAATCCGATGAGCTATGAAGATCTTTGCCACAGATCTCCAACGACATAGAGATGCGTGTTATTTTTGTTGTTGTTATACGTTTTAAGTGTCCGCTATAGTGACAATATTAAATGGCTCCGGGTGAATGGTTAAAGCACGCTTTGAGAACGCAAACGTCCCAATGAATCATGCATCTTTTGTGCTGTTATGGCCTAGGGGTATAGGGCTGAATTACACGAATGAGGTATCAACACATTTGAAGGCGGTATAGTACTATAGTAATAGAGCAAGTGCAGAATCACTTAACCGAAATTGAAAGTGCGGGGCCCGTAGCTACTACATATGTAGCTACTACATATGTTGCTGCTGCGTTTGCGATACGCGAAACAACGTCTTATTGTAACCAGGTAAGGCACACTGAGACATGTTTTTTTTCTTTCAGAAACGACCTGGCTATCACAAATGATAGCTCAACGAAGCGGCTGATCGGGTGGACATTTACGGCAGCCAAATGTGGAGAGAAACAACCGGAGGACCCGCAGAAAAAAATCCACGCGACCACGGGGAAAGAGAGAGACACGCAAACTCCAAATATACAACAGCAGCATGCGTCAGGGTCCGGATCGAACCCACGAGCTCCTGCATACCAGGCGAGGTAGTTAACATTTCCTAGCCACCGTGATGATGATGAGAGAGAGACACGCAAACTCAAAATATACAGCAGGCGTCAGGGTTGGGATCGAACCCACGCCCTCCTGTATACCAGGCGAGGTAGTTAACATCTCCTAGCCACCGTGATGATGATGAGAGAGAGACACGTAAACTCAAAATATACAGCAGGCGTCAGGGTCGGGATCTAACCCACGACCTCCTACATACCCGGCGAGGTAGTTAACATCTCCTAGCCACCGTGGCAGTAGTGCACAAGTACGGACAACAAACAAAACAACCATCGTCAGCAACACCGTGGCCTGAACAAGAAAGAGTTTATAATAGGCGACGTTTCGTGCCATGGGCCTTCTTCACAGCACATAGGTCAGATGTCTCTCTGTGCGTGCTTTGAAGAAGGGCCACGACCCGAAACGTCGGCAATCATATGCAATTCTTTCTTCCTGCGTAATACTTCTTAAGGCTGCGTTATCGACGAATGTGCTAAGTGGATGTATTTGTCCGCCCTCTCGTGTTGTAGGTGTTACATTCGTGGCGGGTGTTAGAACTAGGGGGGGCTATGGGGGTTTAGATGAGTGTTAGGGCTCAGCTGCGTGTCGTGCGATGCCGCTCTGCTATCAGACAGAGGAGTCGGTGGCGCCGCCTGTTGCCCCGTCATCACTGAGACACGGGCGGCCTCGTCACCTTGATCCAGAGGTCGCAATCGGGTACCCGATACCCGTACCCTACACGATACCCGGCTACCCGTACCCGGCCGGGTACGGGTACCCGTTTGCGACCCTGGTGCGGCCGGGTACGGGTAGACCGTGAGTCACTGGTGAGTAACTGTTTGTCACTCATTTCCCAACGTCTTGTCTCTTCTCACAATTCAAGTTCCTATAATCAACCCACCCGCGCCTGCAACATGGCTTCATCCCAGAGGTCGCAATCAGGTACCCGATACCCGTACCCTACCCGTACCCGGCCGGGTACGGGTAGGGTACGGGTACGGCCGGGTACGGGTACCTGTTTGCGACCCTGGTGCGGCCGGGTACGGGTAAGGAATCAAACCCCGTTTGCGACCTCTGCCTTGATCTCATCGAAGGGAATAAATCTTCCATCCCCACCCCGCGCGGTGTGGTTATCACGTCGATTATTGCGATTGGGTAACTCGACGGCAGTGGAGTCGAGTCATTGAGCAAATGGGGTTTGTGTTGTTGTTGTTGCCAAGAGGATCGTTTACCGATATGACGATTAGTAGATACCCCACTCCCTGCCCCACGCCGTGACGCTCATTCACTGAGCACACTTCACCACGCCGGTTGGTGAAGTGGGATGGGATGGGGGTAGGGTTGGGGGATGGGATGGGGGACGCGACAGGGTCGCGGACATCACTTGGCCACCACCACCACCACCAACACTGATGTCAGACGTATCCTGGGTACTCAGGTAGCCCGGTTCATAGCGCAGTGCACTAACCGTACCGCCACCGCTCCAACAGGGCACCACGGTGGTTGGGAGATGTTAACTACATCGTCTGGTACACAGGAGGTCGTGGGTTCGATCCCAACCCTGACGCCTGCTGCTGTATATGTGGAGTTTGCGTGTCTCTCTCTCTCTTTCTACCCGCGGTCAGCGTGGATTTTTCTCCGGGTCCTCCGGTTTTTCCCCTCCACGTTGAGAATCAACATCACGCGTTTAGACGATTCGGTTGCGATTCATTCCTGCGTCACGATATCAGCCACTTCGTTAAGCTATCATTAGTGTGGTCAGGTCTAGAAAAAGCTAAATAGCTCAGTGGGCCTTACTTGGTAAAAATTGAAAATAAAAATAGTCGTTAATATTCTTTGAGTCTTTGGGTAAAGTCACGTAGATAGGTTCAAAGAAAATAACAAAAACAACTTCGGCGTTCCGATCGCAACACAAGCGGTCGTCATCAGAATATAAATTCCTGCAATCACTAGAGCTTTATAAGTCAACAGTCGTTAAGTTTGAGCACCCGTCAAATTGGGGATGCGTTTATTGTGGAGGCGAGTCCGTTAACTGTGGAGTCCTCCTGCTGCTGTTGCTGCTCCGTGCCAGAGCAGCTGCAGCGAGCCGCGGTCTAAGTGACGCTGGGCTGGGTCACGATGCAGGCAGACAGACGGGCGACGCCTTAATAGCTTCCCAGCCACCCCCTCGCCCACCACCACCACCACCACCACCCCCACCACCACCACCCCCACTACCACCACCACCCCCACCACCACCACCACCCCCACCACCACCACCCCGCCCGTCTCTCGCCAGCGAGGTCCCTAAACAGCCCCAACAGGTCCCCAATGTCTTGGCCCAAAGACAAAGACCCCCCGTATAGCGTGTAACAGATTGTTGGGGCAAGGGCTGTTGACGAGTAGCACCAATAAAGGGCGGCACGGCACACGAGGGGGGTGAGTGGTCAACACTACGCCCGGCCGCCTTTGTCTCCCCAGTGGCGATGTTTCACACACCGCACCAGGCACACACTCGAGGCTGAGTCGACCCTAGGGGAGGCCCGGCATCGATAATTTATTTCAGCCAAATGTGGATAGAAAAACCGGTGGACCCGGATAAAAAATCCACGCGACCGCGCGGAGAGAGACACGCAAACTCAAAATCTCCAGCAGGCGTCAAGGTCTGGGTCGAACCCACGACCTCCAGCATATCAGGCGAGGTAGTTAACATCTCCTAGCCACCGTGATGATGATGATGATGATGAGAGAGAGAGACACGCAAACTCCAAATATACAGCAGCAGGCGTCAGGGTCGGGATCGAACCCACGACCTCCTGTATACCAGGCGAGGTAGTTAACATCTCACAGCCATCGTGATGATGGTGACAGAGAGAGACACGCAAACTCCAAATATACAGCAGCAGGCGTCAGGGTCCAGATCGAACCCACGACCTCCTACAAATCAGGCGAGGTAGTTAACATTTCCTAACCACCGTGATGATGATGAGAGAGAGAGAGACACGCAAACTCCAAATATACAGCAGCAGGCGTCAGGGTCGGGATCGAACCCAGGACCTCCTGTATACCAGGCGAGGGAGTTAACATCTCACAGCCACCGTGGCTCACAAAAAGTTGCGCGAGATCGCCCACCTCTGTTCGATGCCTCTCGAGGCGCCGTGAGTCTCACTTTCACAAAGCGACGTTTATTTGCACAGTCGCTGCAAGCCGGAACAATTCACGCCGGAGATCGTCAACGCACCCAGAGCGAGAGAGAGAGAGACTTTTTGACTTTCAAACAACTTTTATTGCCGCGAGCAGCAACAGCACAGGAGGCGATTCCGATATGAAACGCACAAAGTCACCAGCAACACAAATGAAACACACGCTATAAAGCCACGCGCTGTGGCGTTAAATGCACCGCGCACAACACGAAAGAAAAGAGAAAGCGAGAGCGAGAGAGAAAGAGAGAGCGACAGAGCGAGGCGCATGCACAGAGCAGAGCCGCTGATTTCCGTCGACTCCGCAATCAGCCCTCGATGACCCGCGTGTGTTTATTGTATTGAAGACAAATAGCCTTCCGTGTAGACATCAACAAACTATTTGGGGAGCTGGCAAAGCAAGCGCACGTGCTGTTCGCGAGCTCCCATCAAGGCTCAGAATCAGAATCAGAAACGGTTTTAATCGCCATGAAAGTTTACACTTACACAGAATTTACTATGGCCGGAAGGTGCATACATTCAACATTGAGCAATCTTAAAAAAAACTCGAATAGGTGATATACAGTCTAACTATACTAACGTTACAAAGTATAACTAATACTAACGGGCTAAAGTATTTAAAATTATGAATAAGTAGACCATATGGTGTGGCAATCAAAGGCGCGTTGCGTGCGTGGCTTACGCCACACGCCCGGCCGCCTTTGTCTCCCCACGACTGACGTTGACGCAACCGCAGCGGGTAAACAAGTTCTTTTTAAGGTTGAGCCGACCTAGGGGAGGCTCAAGACCGGCTCAGATCATTCGCCACCATAGTCGTTGGCGTGAGCACGGGAATCTAACTCGGGTCGCCGGCGCTTGTGACGCAGTGCGCTAACCACTGCACCACCGCTCCCCACATGATGGCATTGAGTACACACACTGAGCACACACATTGAGTACACACATTGAGTTGCACACGCTGAGCACACACATTGAGTACACACATTGACTACACACATTGAGTACACACATTGAGTACACACATTGAGTACACACATTGAGTTGCACACGCTGAGCACACACATTGAGTACACACATTGAGTACACACATTGAGTTGCACACGCTGAGCACACACATTGAGTACACACATTGAGTACACACATTGAGTTGCACACACTGAGCACACACATTGAGTACACACATTGAGTTGCACACGCTGAGCACACACATTGAGTACACACATTGAGTACACACATTGAGTTGCACACACTGAGCACACACATTGAGTACACACATTGAGTACACACATTGAGTTGCACACATTGAGTACACACATTGAGTACACACATTGAGTTGCACACACTGAGCACACACATTGAGTACACACATTGAGTACACACACTGAGCACACACATTGAGTTGCACACGCTGAGCACACACATTGAGTACACACACTGAGCACACACATTGAGTACACACATTGAGTACACACATTGAGTTGCACACGCTGAGCACACACATTGAGTACACACATTGACTACACACATTGAGTACACACACTGAGCACACACACTGAGTACACACATTGAGTACACACATTGAGTTGCACACGCTGAGCACACACATTGAGTACACACACTGAGCACACACATTGAGTACACACATTGAGTACACACATTGAGTTGCACACGCTGAGCACACACATTGAGTACACACATTGACTACACACATTGAGTACACACACTGAGCACACACACTGAGCACACACACTGAGTACACACATTGAGTTGCACACGCTGAGCACACACATTGAGTACACACATTGAGTACACACATTGAGTACACACATTGAGTTGCACACGCTGAGCACACACATTGAGTACACACATTGACTACACACATTGAGTACACACATTGAGTACACACACTGAGCACACACATTGAGTACACACATTGAGTACACACACTGAGCACACACATTGAGTACACACATTGAGTACACACATTGAGTTGCACACGCTGAGCACACACATTGAGTACACACATTGACTACACACATTGAGTACACACACTGAGCACACACACTGAGTACACACATTGAGTACACACATTGAGTACACACATTGAGTTGCACACGCTGAGCACACACATTGAGTACACACATTGAGTACACACATTGAGTACACACATTGAGTTGCACACGCTGAGCACACACACTGAGTACACACATTGAGTACACACATTGAGTACACACATTGAGTTGCACACGCTGAGCACACACATTGAGTACACACATTGACTACACACATTGAGTACACACACTGAGCACACACACTGAGCACACACATTGAGTACACACATTGACTACACACGCTGAGTACACACATTGAGTTGCACACGCACACATACTCCTCTTGGCGGTCGAGCGGTGACGCACATGTAATGCACTTCCATGTACGTGAGGACGTCAATATACGATGGATTCAAATCAAAACCATGACGCCTGGAGGTGATTCACACATAATCACATCATGTTTCCTTCAGTCGCCCACTGAAACTACATCCACGCTCATCACCATCCTCATCGTCGTCGGCCCCCCCCCCCCCCATTCTCAATCCACTGCTGGATGAAGGCCTCTTCTCACGATCACTGCCGGTGTTCGTCATCCACCCATCGCCTGAACACGGACCGTGGTGTCTACACCATGAGATCTCTTTTACCAGTGGCAAATTATAGTAGTAGGTTTTTACCTTTTTAAACTGGTACAAAACTGACACCTTTATTCAAGGCATCATGTTTGCAATAACCACAACACAAGTAGTCAAAAAAGCAAACAAAAAGAATCAACTCTGATAATGATAATGATATGCACTGTCCTTGAAGTTGATTGGTCCACACCCGAGACGGCTTTCTTTAGAGCCTAGTCCCCATTGGTGTTGGACCAGATGACACCAGAAGGCGTACAACCCAAAGACAGTGCAATATCAGAGTATTGAGAGCTCCGGGTAAGCATTTACACTATGAGATCTCTTTTACCAGTGGCAAAATATAGTAGTAGGTTTTTACCCTTTTAAACTGGTACAAAACTGACACCTTTATTCAAGGCATCATGTTTGCAATATAAAAGGGTAAAAACCTACTACTATAACGGACCGTGGTGGTTTAGGTGTCTGTCGGTAGTGCCGGGGTGGGTGGGGAGGGGTGGTGGTTTGACCATACTTCACCTCGACGGTCAGTGCGAGTTGGTTCGCAAAAGGACCACATCTTGTCTCGTTCCTCGCTCAGTCACCTCCAAGATACTCGGGCCCACACAGCAACCCGCTGGCAAGGCCGTAATTAGAATGATTCAAATATGCTCAACATGCCCCCCCCCCCCCAATATATTGCTATAATAATAATTGCTATGCTATGTAAATAAAAACAACAATTTGCTAAACCTTGGCCACAATATCTGGACTTGTCTTCATGTAAATCAATGCGTAGATTTCTGTTTATATGATTGTGGTTATGGTTGTACTTTATGAATCCCTAATCTCTGCCATTACATTCAATGAAACAAGAAATGGTGAAAAAAAGTAAAAACAGAGCAATGTAATACGATACACTATTAGACATTATTGTACAAAAAAAATAAAAAGTCAATCCCGTGTGTTAGTGAATTATTTCAATATTTTAGGCAGGAAATGAGTTTTCAAATGTAGATATTTTTTCTGGGTTGGGACGCCCAGACACGTGGAAGATTTGGTCCCCCCCGATGTTGACTCCATGGCTACGGCCTTGCCCGCTGCCGCTGCTGGCTCCACGAGCCGCTTTTTGAACGCGACGCCACTTTACAAATTGAGTGGTTCGTCAATAAATGAGCCTCGTCTACGTGGAGGACTGCATCGGTTTTCCCCGTCGGGTCGAATGCATTTATTTGGGGCGCTTCCATAGCCGAGGCATAACTGCGATTGGAAATTCGCCGTTCCCTTCCCTTCCGCCAGCCTGATCAATAATATTTGGCCGTGAACACGTTTTGTATAGATGAATAGTTATGACCGTGTTGTAAGCATGAATATCATGAGCGTGTTGTGTATATGAATAGCATGCACATGTTGTATATATGAATATCATGAGCGTGTTGTGTATATGAATAGTATGAACGCGTTGTATATGTGAATAGTATGCATATGTTGTATACATGAATACAATGAACGCGTTGTATATATGAATAGTATGAACGCGTGGTGTATGAGTTCAATTAGATGGGGCATCAGACTGGGAGACGCGGGTTCACCGAAGTTGTTCAGGGCGATATTTGAAGATGGATTTCCCCCGAAACGGAAAGATAAAGTAATGAACACAATCCAAAAGTATATACAGTACAGGGTGGCACAAATGTCAGGACACATCTGGTTATTTGATTATTATTATTTTGACCCTGATATTAATAATTGTTCTTGTTTATTCTTTAAGTTCATATTATTATTTCTTATCGTTGATATTATTATTTTTTCTTCTTCAAATGGCATTTAAACATGTAAAGAATATTGACTCAAGCCGAAACGAGTTAGATTCGTTTTTATGTCCGCTCAAGAAGGGAGCTGTCATCTAAAAAAACAATGTCCTACATTTATTTCAAAAGAGAAACCGTGCATCGTGCGTTAATGCTACTGAAAGTCGGTTTGAACATTTGTTAACAGAAAGGCAATAACCCTATACGTGATTCGTGAAGATAAATGCAAGAACTTTATGTGCCCTGACTTTTATCGCGGCCCTTCAGACGTTCATGGGACTCAACAAAGTGCCGCTTGGAATCACGACGGGCCGAGCGAGGCGTCGTGGGGCTTCACGGTGGCTAGGAGATGTTAACTACCTCGCCAGGTATGCAGGAGGTCGTGGTTGCGATCCCAACCCTGACGCCTGCTCTATATGTTGCGTTTGAGCGTCTCTCGTCCCGTGATCGCGTGGATTTTTCTCCGTGTCCTCTGCTTGTTCCCTTCCACATTAAGAATCAACAACACGCCTTTAGAGTGTTTGGCCGCTATACATTTCCACACGATAAGCCACTTCGCTGTGCTATTGTGTGTGATAGGCAGTTTGCTTCTGAAAAAGAGATATATAACTCAGTGGGCCTTGATAATTGTTTTTTTACCCTTTTATCTGGCAACAAAACTGACACCTTTTTTTTTACCTCGTAAAACAAAGTTAAATAAATTAAATATATAGTGGGGTATATATTCCTCCTGCGTGAAGCAAAGACACTGCCCACGTTTAGAAGGAATTGACCAAAAATCAAATGAAGCAACGAGTCCTGAGACTCAGGGCCCGGGTTTTTTCCCGAGTAAATAAATTGCAATAACACGTGTCGTGTTAACTCCATCCACATCTCATAAGCTTTATTTAGAGTTTACCCGCCCTTACAATATTACTTTCATTTTATGGAGCGTCATTCACGCTAATAGCATCCCATAACGCTGCAAATTTATTTAATAGAAATAAAAGAACCAAATGCCATCTACCAGCCACTAACAAGCAAAAAAAAATTGTATAAAAACAAATTAAGAAATGACACAAAGACATAAGGCACACACATGAACCAAAGGTTATGACGAGAAAAAGAGGGAGATGAGCCCAAATCGGCCGCAGTGGGCCCGATCTCGCCAGATCTCGAAAGCGAAGCAGCATTTTATTGTTTATTCCTGGACAGTTGCTTGGAATGGGTTGATCACATTTTGCACGACACAGGTGTTATCGGCTGCGTGCTGGACATTTGCGGTAACATCCATTGTTGCGCCCTACACCCTGTGGCACCACGCAGATGCCCTCCCGCCCGCACCAAACCTGCGTTGACCACAGCGGTGAAGTATGGTCAAAAAAAAACGCGGCGAGGCACCCCTCGTCCAACCGTTGATTGGCAAAACAACGGAGCCGTACATGATATTATCCTGACATCATCATGATCAATCACCAATTACCAACCATCGCCATCAATCATCCTGTCCCATTAACGTTCTCGAAGCGCTTAACGCACGCGACTGGTCACACACAGGGCACACGTGCGCGCAAGACGCACCGACAACAAGAAACAAAATCATCAAACGCCACCCCTCCCACTACCCCCCCCCCCACCACGTTATCAGGCAAATGCCGAGCGGTGTTCAGAGTCTTTACAGATAACCCTGGGTCCCTAAACTACTGTGGTGGTTGGTAGCGGTGGTGGTTGGTGGTGGTGGTGGTTGGTGGTGGTGGTGGTTGGTAGTGGTGGTGGCTGGTAGTGGTGGTGGTTCGTAGTGGTGGTGGTTGGTAGTGGTGGTTGGTAGTGATGGTGGTGGTGGTTGTTAGTGGTGGTGGTTGTTGGTGGTGGTGGTTAGTGGCGGTGGTGGTGGTTGGTAGTGGTGGTGGTTGGTGGTGGTGGTTGATAGTGGTGGTTGCTGGTGGTTGGTAGTGGTGGTGGTTAGTGGTGGTGGTGGTTAGTAGTGATGGTGGTTGGTAGTGGTGGTGGTTGGTGGCGGTGGTTGGTAGTGCTGTGGTGGTTGGTAGTGGAGGTGGTTGGTAGTGGTGGTGGTTGGTGGTGGTTGGTAGTGATGGTGGTTGTTGGTTATATCTGAACCGGTCCTGGGCCTCCCTTAAGTCACCTCAGCCTCAAATGAGCACCTGGTGCGATGTGTAAACATCACCACGAGGGAGACAAAGGCGGCTGGGCGCGGCGCTGGTCACCCACCCCCCTCGCGTACCGTTTCGGCCTTCACAGGTGCTGTTCGCTAACGGCACTTGACCCTCCAGCCTGTTAAGGCTACACGGGGGACCTTTGCCTTTGGTGAGCAGTGACCCCGGTGATGGCCACCCACTTTAGCCCCCCCCCGTCGCCTCCACCCCCCCCCCCCCCGGCTACGGATCCGAACCCACATCGCCCCTCCCCCGTTCACGTAATCGCGTTAGCGGGGCGCCTGCTAGCCGGCACGTCGCCTCGAGCAGCGCGGTGAAATGTTATTATTTAGCCGCGCGTCCTCCACAACGCATCGCACGCACGCACCCCCAACAACAACAACAACACCACCACCACCATCATCATCAGCAACAGCAGCAGCAGCAGCTCACTCGTCGCACGTACACGCGCGGCGCACGGGGCCGGCTCGACACGTGGACCCGCTCATGGTGTCTCGCGGACCAGGCGGGCCCCCCTTTTCTCGCCGCTCTGCTCAATAAAAGTTAACTCGCCTTTAAATGAGGGCCGTGCGGTGCCCAAATCTTGTTTTCGCTCCCAGCGAGCGAGCAGGGGTCAATCGGTGGCTTCGCTGCGATCGGCCGCGTACGCGTCGCGCAGACGATCGCTCGCGCAATGATCTTCGCAGAGACAAAGATCCCACGTGTAACCTCGGGCCAGCAAGTAACGTTAGGAGCGAGCACATTTTTCGATTTAAAGCTTCTTTCGTGACTGCAGGGATTCATCTTCTTGGTTCTTTCGGTAAAGTCACGTAGAAGGGAAGTAATAAAATAATAAAAATAAAACATGATAAAATAATAAAACAATAAAAATAAAACGTTATTAAATATTTATTTTATTATGTTTTTATTTTTATTCTTTTATTACTTCCCTTCTAGTGAGCACATGCGAAGGCCGGAACGGCACGCGAAAGGGGTTGGGTGACCAGCGCCATACGCGCGGCCGCCTTTGTCTCCCCAGTGTTGATATTTTTGGGGAGGGTTTTGTTGTTTGAACACACCGCGCCGGGTAGACTTTTGAGACCCAGTCGACCTCATGGGGAGGCCCAGGACCGGTTCAAAAATATTCGCCACCGTTATTGGGTCGTGAGCGGGAATCGAACTCGCAGCGTCTGGTTCGGGTGAATCGGTCCTCGCTCCGCCTTAAAGATCGAGAAGCGAAACTTGGAGCAGCGACGACGGAGCAGCGACGACGGCCAAAGCGACACGTGGCCGGCACGCGCAAGCGAATCCGGCCGTCTCTATTCAACCAATCATTCAGACATTACAACATTGTCGCAAACAAATTATCGCTCAAAGTAAATGCTGCCGGGGAAACAGTTCGGGCGTCGAGGCACGGAGGTCGATGAGCACATTCGGTTTTTTTTGTTTACGATATTCCATTGCACGGGGTTCATATTCTTGGATTTTTTCGGTAAAGTCACGTAGGTAAAAAAATAAAATAAATGAAAACAACTAAATTAAATCACGACGTTTCGGGCGCAACACAAGCGCAACTCTTTGGTTTTTTCGGTAAAGTCACGTAGGTAAAAAATAAAATAAATGAAAACAACTAAATTAAATCACGACGTTTCGGGCACAACACAAGCGCAACTCTTTGTTTTTTTCGGTAAAGTCACGTAGGTAAAAAATAAAATAAATGAAAACAACTAAATTAAATCACGACGTTTTGGGCGCAACACAAGCGCAACTCTTTGGTTTTTTCGGTAAAGTCACGTAGGTAAAAAATAAAATAAAACGAATGAAAACAACTACATTAAATCACAACGTTTCTGGCGCAACACAAGCGCAACACAAGCGCCCGAAACGTCGTGATTTAATGTAGTTGTTTACGTTTATTTTATTTTTTACCCTACGTGACTTTACCGAAAAAACCAACGAGTATGAATCATTGCAGTCACGAAAGCTTCAAATCTAGAATCATTGCACGGGAATTGTTACTTTAACGGACCAAACTCAAAATCTTCACAGTGAAGTTGTATTTTTGGGTTAGATCGCGTAAATATAAATGTGTCGTCAACCCACCACCACCCGACGCAGCCAATGAGTATAAGGTGTGTCACGTAAATTGTCTGCTTCTGGTGGCCGTGGGTCAACGACACATTTGTATTTGACGCGATCTAACCCAATACAAAAAATACATAGATTTTTTTAATGCAAATTTTTTAAATGAATTAATGAAAGCCACCTTCTACTACTATTACTACTGCGCGTTAAAGCAAATAATTATCAATGGGCTCGAGCATTTCAACTTTGCCAGTTTCCCTTCCTCTTGATAGCTTAAAGGGGTCACGGAAAGGAACGCGCTCAGAAATCAAAGTCATCCGAATATTTACCTGTGTGGCAGGAATCCGATTGAGCAATGAAAGCTCTTTTTTCTTTCACGGATGTCCAGTCGTACCCTAGTGGTAGTGCCTTACGCCAGTAGGGGCGGGTCAGAACGGTCCAACAACAAACAATACAGCGCACACCACCAAAGTGCGAAATATAGAAAAGGTAAGCGAATTGCAAAAAAAAACTAAATTGTTTTATTTTATTAACCAGGTAAAGCCCACTGAGCTATTAGTTTCTATTTTCTTAAGAAGCGACCTGGCCGCTAGTGACAACCGCCCAGGAGATCGGGCGACACATTTGCGTTCACGTGGAGCGCGCTAAGTGCGCTGGGTACGGGATTCATCGAGCAGCTGATTGAACCTGGCCAACAATGACGCTGACCGGCAGGGTACAATTGTGTCAGCCGTAGACTCACGGAGTGCGCGAGCTCTAAAGGCCGATAACGAAAATACATCGCGCTGGGCCATTCGCGATCGACAGCCCTTCTGTGAGCGAGCGAGAGAAGTCAGCTGGACGCGCAGTCTCTCTCTTAATGACATTTAATTCGCCACTTAACGAGAATCGACTGCCCTTTGTGGGGGTTGTTGTTTTTTTAGCGGTCGCTGCAACCACCGTGAACAGAGGACACGCACGTGGCGCGCGCCCCGTCTCAAAATGCGTCGCCAAAACACAAAACACGCCACCCGCTCCCTCCCTCCCTCCCCTCTCGTGCAGCCGATGTCTCGAGTAATCTGGTTACGGAAAGGGATTGGGCTACTCCTAAAAGGGGGCCTCGCTATAGGCACCTAGAGCAGCAGCCCTCTGTCAAGCCGCACACGCCGTGACTCAGCCTCAAACGGGTCGCTGTGTTGTAGAACATCGTCATGTGCCGTGCCGTGCCGGCCTTCGTAGGCGCTCGCTGACAGCACTTGCCTGTTGAGGCTATCCGGGGTAACCTTTGTCTTTGGCGTTGGCTGTGGCGACACAGAGGCACAATGAGTCACAATGAGCCACATTTGGGATATAGGAGGCGAGTGAGAGGCGGTTTGGAAGGGTGCGCAGGGGGGAGAGGACGGGGCGAATCAAATTTCCCTGTAGTTAGGAGGCAATTAGCACGGCCCGGAGCCAATCTGTGCGGTGCCCAATTAACGAGGAGTCGCCCTCTCCCCCCAGTCGCTCCTACTCAGCCTTACAACCTCAAAGCGGCCACATTGAGCGGCCGTGGCTATATGAGCCATCATTAAAACAACTAATAATAGTCCGACACGTGCCCGGGAGAGCCACGGTCGCCAAGGGAGTTCTCGAGAGTGATTTTCAGGAGGGTCCTATTTTGTAACTTAACCAATGTCTCATTGGGGTAATGAATAAAGCCATTCTGGAGCTGAACTCTGTGGGGATTGCACCGTTCAGTTTTTTTTCGCATGGCACGCCCGTATTCATCATCATCATAAACATCATCATAATAGACGATCATATTTGAATGAGAGTGCCCCGGAGAAGGAGGTTATGGCACTCAGGGATTGCATCGAATGTTGTTCGTGGAGCCGGGATATCGTGGCGAGCGGCAGTGGTAGCGTTGATCTTAATCTTGTGTCGGGTTTTATACAGCGCCTTTGCCGAAGCGCTTTACAAGGATCACAAATTGAACATTCAATATTGGCTGGAGGGAAAATGTGATGGGGGTTGAGTGTTAGGGAAGGGATGGCAAGGAAGGGTGATGATGGGGAAAGGGAGGGGCGGGGTTAGGAAGGTTTTAAGGTGTATTGGGCTGTGCTACGAACCCAGCGACACGAGTTCGACTCCGGATCACGACCAATAACAGTGGGTCGACTCAGCCTTAAATTAGATCCTTGTGCGGTGTGTAAACATGGACGGGTTGCGCTTTTTCTGTAGGATTTTATTGTTTACGTTTGTGATGTTTAGATTTGTGTACAATTACTTTTAGCTGTATCTTGTAATTTTATTGTTTGTTGCGGTTGAACCCAAATCAAGAGCCGAATGGCTCACAGGGTAAATCCTAATACATGAACTGAACTCCTCTAGGGAGACAAAGGCGGCCGGGCGTGGTGCTGGCCACCAACACCCTCGTGTGCCGGTTCCGGCCTTCCTAGGTGCTACCCGCTAACAGCACTTTCCTTAAGAGTCTGTTAAGGCCACACGGGGGATCTTTGTGTGTAATTAGGCAGCTGCATGCGATGCGATTCCTCTGCCGGCCGATTCAATTCGCATCGTTCACAAATTGCGGGCGACGATTCGTTCGACCGTCCACTTGCCTATTTCTCCCTTGTTTTGTCTCGTTTAAAATAAATAAACACATGTCAACCTCCGCTCCAATCACCCTCTTGCTCGATGCAAAAGAAGGCTTCATCCAGCAGTGGAATGCCGTGGCGGATTGTTGGACCATACTTCCCCGCTCTGGTTCGTGCCCGTTTGCGCGTGGGGGGGGGGGTCAGGCAGGGCATGGTTCACGGCATCACCCGCTGTCCCCCCATCGATGTTGGGGCCACTGCTGTGAGCCGTGAAGTTATCGGGAATCAAACTCAGACGGCGCGGGGGTTCGTGGCCGCAGAGCGAGAAACAACTCCACACACAGACAAAGATCCCCCGCATAGCCTTCAGCAGGCTGTTGGGGCAAGCGCTGCTAGCGAGTAGCAGCACCTAATAAAGGCCGGCACGGCACACGAAGGGCGAGAGAGAGAGAGGGTGGGGGGGTGCAACACCACGTCCCACCGTCTTTGTCTCTTCACTGCTGATATTTACACACCGCGCCAAGTACTGTACTCGTTTGAGGCTAAGTCGACCTAGGGGAGGCCCAGGACCGGTTCGAATATTCGACACTGGCTTCTTTTTTATTATTACACGTTTTCATTTAACTCACTCTCTCTGTTGTTGTTGTATCCTCAAATCTTGTAACTCAATTTTAACCCACTTCCCAATGTGGTACCGACTGCAAACTTGGTATACTTATGTCATGCTGATGACAATACTATATTCTATCATATAAAATAAAAAAACATATTTCTAAACATTATATTTTTATATGTTATGTTTCGGCTTGGGTCTAATTGTCCACGCTCAACTGAAGTTGGCTGTAAATCACCACGGCAAGCTTCGGGGCCACTTCCTATAGAGTCGTGGAGTTCTGCAATTACTCGTACGGTACATTTCATTAAAGCGTGTTTTTAAAAAAAAGTATTTTTAAAATATTACTCATTTAGGTCACGAGTGGGAATCTAACGCGGGTCGCGCCGTGCGTCCTTCACTGCGCGCTCCCGCTCCTCCGTAGCTGTCCCAACGCGCGAACTGGAGCCGCGTCCGGGCGGTTTATAGCGACACTGCGCTAACCACTGCGCCACCGCTCCCTCCCTCCCTCCCTCCTTCGCTCCCTTCCTTCCTCCCTTCTCCCCACGAGCGTTCTTTAATTAGCTCCCCAGCAATTGTGGTCGGGTCGGGAGCGATACGGGCCTCTCTTAGCGAGGACGCAGCCAAGGCACCGAGCACAATGACGGACAGCCACTTCCGCGACACAAGGAGCAGATAGGCGACGCTGTGAGCCCCCCCCCGCCCCCCCCCACGCCCCCCCGAGTCGCTATCTCCTGGCGCGTGTTTTATAAATATTGTAGCGAACGGACGACTGTGTGCTGACGAGGTGGTCTCTTGTCCAGCAGGGTAACGAGCGTGGGGGGGGGGGCAGGGGGGGTGCCTTGCTCCCCACGCCCTCCCGGTGGTCAAAGCTGCGAGTTGGGGCCAGTGCCGGATTAAGTTAGTGCGGGGCCTGTAGCAAATGCTGTTATCAGGGGCCCTAAGCCCTAAATACAATAAAAACACGTAAATATTAAAACACCATTTTTTAAAAACTTGCACAGTAAAGTAATTGTACTTTTTTTACTTGCTGCACAGCCAGATAATATGACAAATCGCTAACCTTAAACACCCAGTCGTTCATAAAGGTTGAAGGCGGTATAGTACTATAGTAATAGAGCAAGTGCAGAATCACTGAACCGAAATTGATAGCTTGAAAGCGTTTAGCGCGGGGCCCTTGAAAGTGCGGGGCCCGTAGCTACTACATAGTAGTAGTAGCTACAACTTACGTAGCTACATATGTAGTAGCTACTACTTATGTAGGATAATCCGGCACTGGTTGGAGCCCCTGTTGACAACCACCGTGAGAAATGTTTTCAACAACAAAAGTGTAAAAAGAACGTAACACTTATTTAGAAACGCGGTTTCAATTCACGTTATGGAAATGCTTTCCTTTACATTCCATGTTTAATTTTGATTAAAAAAAAAATTCCAGCGGTAATAACGCGATGTTGCAAAGAGGTACCCACTACAGAGCTGCAGTGGCTGCATTTTTTGAAGGCAGAGCGAGGCCGATGTGATTGGGACAAGCGGAGCCGCGTTATATAACAGCCGACTGGACACGTGTGAAAACTCGAGCTGTATAGCTCATCGGATTCCTGCAGCATTAAGAAATATTCCGAAATATCCTGGCCCCACCTGACCCATTGCTGCATCACCCCCTGAGCCGATAATTCACTGGTCAACAAAAAATAAAAAAAATTTCTGGCCTGGACTTTTGCAGCTGTTTTAGACTATCTTCTTGGTTCTTTCGGTAAAGTCACGTAGAATGGAAATAATGAAATAAAACAATAAAATAATTATCACGACGTTTCGGCCACAACGCAAGCAGCCGTCCTCAGGTGGAGAACAGGTCTGTCGAGGAGACAGAGTCTGAATGTGTTTTAGACTAATTTCGGGGTGCTGATTCCAAATCTGATCTCAGATTTGCTCTATCACATCTCATTTGTATGCTATCGGCATACCCCATTTTCATTGATTTTACCCGAAATTAACTCTGTCACTTATGATTGCAAGTTGTTGCGAGTCAGTGACTGCTTTAGTGTTAAAATATGGTGCCTGTATTTTTAGGATAGTGTGTTTATAATATAATTTTATGTAGATATCCACATTTATTTAATATTTTTCTTCTGCAGTTTTTAATGAAAATGCAATATTTGATATCTCAAAAACCTGATGTGATAGAACAAAACTGATGCCAGATTTGAATCGGCACCCCAAAATTACCTTAAAACCGTTGGGATACCTTATGCCAGAAAAAGTGTGTCGACCAGTGTAATGCAGTCACGCCACTGCTCGTGTCTGTACACGGAGCGTTACACGCGTGAAAGCAAATACAGCCCTTGTACACTGCCTCCCGTATCAACGCGTTCATGCAAACGATATGGTGAGTCAATTAGCCCTCTACTTATTGGCTTGCCAAGAACCGACATCGTTAAACGGTAATTTTTTTTAGGCGAGAAAAAATGCTGGAGCGATTTTTTCCATGTTCTGCACGGGTCTAATCAGCGATGTCGGCTTGTTAAACCAAAAACAAATTGCTGGAGGTTTACCAGAACGTATTGGCAAGAGTGAATAACAATGAATCATCGTCATCATCAGCCCGTGATGAACCCACCAACTCTCATTGAGCAGCGTGGTGAAGTATGGTCAAACAATCCCCTTCCCAATGAATTGACAGCACCTTGCCTAATCATTTCAATTACGGCTTAATTGTACGACGATATTTTCAGAAACTCGACGAGGCTGGCTTGGTCTCGGGTTCATCGGCGTCCATAACGAT
>NC_136289.1:10645578-10658078 GCF_964198595.1 Lampetra fluviatilis
GAGCTCTCATTGCCGCGTGATCGCCAGGCCGCTTATGAAGAGGAGCTTTATAAATCGCAGCTCAGCGGGGCCCTTACCTGGTAGTTAAATAACGATAGCTGTATGTTCTTGGTTCTTTCGGTAAAGTCACGTAGAAGGGAAATCATAAAATAATTAAAATAAAACATAATAAAATAATTCTCACGACGTTTCGGCCACAACGCAAGCAGCCGTCCTCAGGACGCAAGCAGCGTCCTGCTTGCGTTGTGGCCGAAACGTCGTGAGAATTATTTTATTATGTTTTATTTTTATTATTTTATTATTTCCCTTCTACGTTACTTTACCGAATGAACCAAGAAGATGAATCCCTGCAGTCACGAAAGCTTTAAATCGAAATTTAACGAAAGCTGTAGTTGTATTCGAAACATACAAATTGTGACGAATCACCACTCCCACCGTTTTCGTGTATACAACACATTCCTTGCACACCGTTCGCCGAGCTGATTCGCGTCTGTATATACGGGCTCCTCTATTGCATACAAAACACTCAGGGCTCATAAACAACAGAAAATCGCTCCCCCCTCCCCACTCTCCTCGCTACTCCCCCCCCCACCAACCCCTCAGCAACAAAAAAACTGTCTGGAATTTCTATTGTTAATTATAAACAAGTTGAAGGCGGCGAACGCGGGAGTATTTTAGTGCGAGGCCACCCTTGAGTCAGACAGCGCGAGACACACAGCAACACTTTGTGAAACAGCAAAGATGATGGAACGAGTTTGGAGAAGGGGTAGAGGATAGAGAGGGGGGGGCGGATGTGTGTCGGGGTGGGGGGCAGGTTGTATCTTGCACGGATTGCCCCCACACACACACACGACACACAGAGGCGAGAGAGAGGCCGGCATTCATTGCTGGGTGTCATTGCTCCTCGTGCCACCAGCATGTGCGACTCCCCTCTCTCTCTCGCTCTGCGTGCGTGCCGCTCAGCTCTTCTTCTGCGGCGTGAGCTATTAAAAGCCCACGAAGCGTGTGCGTGTGTGTCAGTGTGTGTGTCAGAGTGTGTGTGTCAGTGTGTGTGTGTCAGTGTGTGTCAGTGTGTGTGTGTCAGTGTGTGTGTGTGTGTCAGTGTGTGTGTGTCAGTGTGTGTGTGTCAGTGTGTGTGTGTCAGTGTGTGTGTGTGTGTCAGTGTGTGTCAGTGTGTGTGTGTGTGTCAGTGTGTGTCAGTGTGTGTGTGTCAGTGTGTGTGTGTCAGTGTGTGTCAGTGTGTGTGTGTGTCAGTGTTGGAGTGTGTCAGTGTGTGTGTGTCAGTGTGTGCGTGTGTGTGTCTCAGTGTGTGTGTGTCAGTGTGTGTGTGTCAGTGTGTGTGTGTCAGTGTGTGTGTGTCAGGATGTGTGTGTCAGTGTGTGTCAGTGTGTGTGTGGGGAGCGGTAGTGTAGCGGTTTAGCGCGCTGCGCTACGAACCCGGCGACCCGGGTCTGATTCCCGCTCACGGCCAACATCAGTGACAATTATCTGAACCGGTCCTAGGCCTCCCCTAGGTCGACTCAGCCTCAAATGAGTACCTGGTGTGGTGTGTAAATATCACCACGAGGGAGACAAAGGCGGCCGTGCGTGGTTGCTGGCCACCCACCCCCTCGTGTGCCGTGCCGGCCTTCATAGGTCCTCGCTAGCAGCACTTGCCCCAGCAGTATGTTAAGGCTATACGGGGAATCTTTGTCTTTGTCTGTGTGTCTGTGTGCGTGCGTGTGATTCCCCTACCCCTGTTCTATTTTCTCTCTCGCTCTCTCGCGTGTAATTAGCCCAGTGGTGATTACTATGAAGGAGCTTGGCGATTCATATTCCGTTGTTTGTCGCCCAAGGGGATTTCACGAAGGCCCGCTGCTCTCAAAATGCCCCATTTGCTAAAGAAAAAAAACAAGAAAAACGAGCGGTGGCGCAGTGGTTAGCACACCGCACGATGAATCTCGGCGACTTGAATTCGATGCCAGGTCACGCCTGAACAC
The DNA here is from genome assembly GCF_964198595.1 of Lampetra fluviatilis. NCBI lineage: Eukaryota > Metazoa > Chordata > Hyperoartia > Petromyzontiformes > Petromyzontidae > Lampetra > Lampetra fluviatilis. Next base: position 10,647,558 of record NC_136289.1, read on the forward strand.
CAGCGGTGAGCGTTACCTGAACCGACCTCATCCAGCCAATCAGCACCGACCGCCGGCATGGTGAAGTATGGTCAAACAACCTCAGTGGACTGAGAGCAGCATGCAATCGTTGGATGTCTAATCCGTGTACGTTTGTTCGAAGCAACAATCAACAGTCAACGTCTCTCTTAGAGGGCGAACTCAACCGTCAAACCTCCCCCGCGGGGTTCCAACTTTCCTCTCTTCTCTCACCACCTTCCCCTCTTTTCTCAAAAACCCCGCTCGTTATTTACATTATGAGACCTCCTTTCCCAGTAGCAAGATACAGTAATAGGTTTTTTACCCTTTTATCTGGCACCAAAACTGACACCTTTATACGAGGGATCACGTTTGCAATAACCACAACACTTGCAGTCAAAATGCAAACAAGAAGAGACAACTCTGATGATGATAGTGCACTGCCCTTGAGAAATTGATTGGTCCACACCCGAGACGGCTTTTCTTAGAGCCCAGCCTCACATGGTGTTGGCCTCGAAGCCGCAAACAAGCAACGCGCTCGTAACGTTGTCGAAAATGCATCGATCCTTACCAATCCGCGTCTCGTGAGCGCGTGATCATCGATTTGTTGTTGTTGATTCTAGATGTGAAGCTTTCGTGACTGCAAGGATTCATATTCTTAGGTGTTTTCGGTGCCAGGTGAACAGGTGGCGGGTCGAGGTGGCGTGGCAGGTGCGGCAGATGGCGGTGGAGGTGCTCCATTGATCTGCAGATGTGCAGATATACAGCCCTGCCACTTAGCTGACTCTAAATACGCGGTGCCACTTTACACGCTCGTTACTCAATACGGCTGTGTTGGGGTGAAGCGGCATTTGCCCTTCGTGTGTGTGCAAGCGCGTCTGCGTGCGTGCGTGCGGTGTATGTATGTACGTTGAACTTCTTTCGCGGCGCGGGGGCATCGCCACTACTGGGGAGACAAAGGCGGCCGAGCGTGGTGCTGGCCACCCCCCCCCCCCCTCGTGTGCCGTGCGGGCTTTCATAGGTGCTCGCTAACAACACTTGACCCCAAAAGGCTATATGGGCGATCTCTGCCTTTTAGGTGTGTAAACATCGCCACTGGGGAGACAAATGCGGTCGTGCTTGTTGAGATGTTAACTCCCTCGCCTGGTTTGTAGGAGGTTCTGGGTTCGATCCCGACCCTGACGCCTGCTGCTGTATATTTGGAGTTTGCGTGTCTCTCTCATCATCATCATCATCATCACGGGGGCTATGAGATGTTAACCACCTCGCCTGGTATACAGGAGGCGTGGGTTCGATCCCGACCCTGACGCCTGCTGCTGTATATTTGTAGTTTGCGTCTCTCTCTCTCTCCCCGTAGATTTTCTCTTTCGGGTCCTCCGGTTTTTTTCCCATCCACACTTAAAATCAACGTCACGCGTTTCGAGTCATTTGGCCGCTATAAATGTCCACGTGATGATAAGCCGCTTCGTTGAGCTATCACGTGCCATGGCCAGGTCGCATCTGAAAAAAAGAGCTGCTACATAGCTCCAAATACAACAGTTGACTTTTAGTTTATGCGTGTAATGAATTGAGACGTCTCGGAAATAACCAGCCGTCCCCCTCCCCTCCTCCTCCTCTTCCCCATCCAGGTCCGACCTCCTAAAGTGCAGCCCACTTGAAGTTGTTTGGGAAGCTGTCCCGCGTGCAGTCAATTAGCCCCGAGCAGCCTCGCCGGCCACAGAGATAGCCGCCTAGCCCGCGGCTACAACAGCCTGGCAGCGACGGGCGATTGCAGGGAGTTGCGTTTAAAGTGTTCAAGGAGGCCGAGAGACAGTAAGAGAGAGAAGAGGAGGGAGACAGGGGAGAGGGGGAGTGAAAGAGAAGAGAGAGCGCGGGCTCAGGTTACGGGAGAAGTAGCCGGATGAATCACCGACTCCGACTCCTGTTCACCCGGGCAGCAGCAGCAACAGCAGCAGCAATATCAGCAGCAGCAATAGCAATAGCAGCAGCAATAGCAGCTATAGCAATAGCAGCAGAAACAGCAGCAGCAGCAATAGCAATAGCAGCAGCAGCAATAGCAGCAATAGCAATAGCAGCAGCAGCAATAGCAGCAATAGCAATAGCAGCGGCATGCAATAGCAGCAATAGCAGCAGCAGCAATAGCAATATCAGCAGCAATAGCAGCAGCAGCAACAGCAACAGGTGGTGCTGCTGCTGGTGGTGCTGGTGGTGACGCGACCAGGGATGCGAGAGCTAGGCGGTGTGCAGGCGGTGCAACTGCACCAAGGACCCCCCACCCCCACCACCCCCCATAAAACCTGATTCGATACGTTGCGTGCACGCGTGTGGAACTTCTTTGGTAACGTACGTGCCGATGGGAGGTGAGGAAATCTTGGAGCGATGTCTTTAAAGAGAGGGTTATCGCCTACAAACTCCGGGCAGTTCGCCAGCATTGATTCACGCAAACCTGGACGCTGCTGATGAGACGCTGTCATGCCGAAACGGGTCCAGAGTTTGCTTCTGTACCGAATCAATGCTGCTAAAGTGACGCTCTCCCTGCGCAAGGCCGCGTTGGGTTGTTTGTAAAGAGTTGTTTTTATATAGTTGTGTATGTGGAAAGACACATATACGAAAGAGAAAACTCTTTTTTTTTATTTAAAGCTTTCGTGACTGCAGGGATTCATATTATTGGTTCTTTCGGTAAAGTCACGTAGAAGGGAAATAATAAAATAATATAAATATTTTCATATTTAAAGAACCAAGAATATGAGAAATCTCTTCTCTATTTTGTAATGTATATTCTTCATAACGACGCTGATACTTATTTTATAATTACATTGTATAATTAGTATGCCTACATGCCGTGTCTGCAGGGCTATAATGTTTTAATTGTTACATGTAGGCGTACTTTGTATTCTCGTTATTCAAAGCGGCAGCGCCTTACGCCATTAATCCACACTCCTAGTCAGCCTAATATGGAGCACCATATCGAGCACCATATCTTATCAAGAGTCGGGTTGCTTGCCTCTAGCATACGCAAGTTCGCGCAAAGCCCTGCAAGACTCGACACGAAAGTCATTCAAAGTCTCCACTTCTTAGGGAGATGTTTACTACCTCGCCTGGTATACAGGAGGTCGTGGGTTCGATCCCGACCCTGACGCCTGCTGCTGTATATTTGGAGTTTGCGTGTCTCTCGCTCTCTCATCATCATCACGGTAGCTAGGAGATGTTAACTACCTCGCCTGGTACGCAGGAGGCCGTGGGTTCGATCCCGACCCTGATGCTTGCTGTATATTTGGAGTTTGCGTCTCTCTCTCTCTCTCTCTTATCACGGTGGCTTTGAGATGTTAACTACCTCGCCTGCTATGCAGGAGGTCGTGGGTTCGATCCCGACCCTGACGCCTGCTGTATATTTGTAGTCTGCGTGTCTCTCTCTCCCCGTGGTCGCGTGGATTTTTTTCTCCGGTGTTTTAACCTCCACATTTACGAATCAACGTCACGCGTTTAGAGTATGTGGCTGCTGTAAATGTCCACGTGATGTTGACGAGCCCACTTCGTTAACCTATCATTTGTGATAGCCAGGCCGCATCTGAAAATAAGAGCTACACAGCTCAGTGTGAGCCCTACTTGGTGACAAATAAAAACAAGTTGAAGGTCCATCAAAGTCTCCCGTGGGTCGCACTCCCCGTGATACGTGGGGATCAAACAAACCACTCGAGACAAACGGTGCGTGCATGGCAAGCGAGATAAGTTCATTGCGAATGCTGTCGCAAGAGTTCATACTCTTAGTTCTTTCGGTAAAGTCACGTAGGTAAAAAAATGAAATTAAAATTAATAAAAAATAAATTAATAAAATCACGACGTTTCGGAGGCAACACAAGTCTCCGTCATCAGGTGGGACCGTCACAGCCAGATTTGCTGCATCAAGATTACTAATTTACATTTTTTTTATTAATTTTTATTTCATTTTTTTACCTAAGTGACTTTACCGAAAGAACTAAGAGTATGAATCCTTGCAGTCACGAAAGCTTCAATTCTAGAATTAATACTGTCGCAAGAGGTCACGCGTCTCGAAGCGACGCTCCTTCGCTGACTGGGCGAGATGAGTGAAGCGAATGAGAGAGGTCTCTTCTACACATCGTGCGCTCCTTGTCCCCCCACCCGCCCGCACCTCCGATGAGGACGGTTGCCCACGTACGATGCGAAAGAAGTTCAACATACGTAAGCACAGCGCGTGCTCTCCTCCGTGAGCCTGGCGTGTCTCTCTGGCTGCGCTTAAATTCTGAGAGTGGGAGCAGCGAATCCACGCAGGGCGGGAGAGACTTTTGACTTTTAAACAACTTTTATTGCCGCCGGCAGCAACAGCACTCGAGGCGATTACGATACGAACACACACGAAGTCACCAGAAAACAAACAAATAAACAAACGCTACAAATCCACGCGCTGTGGCGCTAAATGCACCGCGCACAACACGAAAGAAAAGTCACGTGGTGGTGGTGGTGTTCATCGCGCACGCCACGGTGACGAGCGAGCGCTTCAGAAGGTGAAGGGAGGGATGACAAGGAAGGGGATTCATTAACTCTCAACGCACTGCGAATCCCATTGCCCGGGTCTCCACGGAATCCACCCTGTAGAACGTTGTGTATTTTATTTCGTAAAAAAAACCTGTCGTGTTTTTCTTTCTAACAGCTCAAATGTAAACTTTTACATATGCCCGAGCATTTGTTCTTGTTGTAGATTCACTGCACATATATAACACATTATTATAAAACTCAACTCGCAATTCACTTAAGCGCAAACAAATCCAATCATAATCATCAGTCATGATCGATCCGCTGCTAGATGAAGGCCTAGCCCCCAATCCATTCCTCATGACCTCGCGATCTTCATGCACAACCACCGCAACAACACAAAAGACAAAAATTCCCCATATAGCATTAAAGAGAGTGTTAGGGCAAGTGCTGTTAGCGAGTAGCACCTATGAAGGCCGGCACGGCACACGAGAGGGGGGTTGGGTGGCCAACACCACGCCCGGTCGCCTTTGTCTCCCCAGTGACGATGTTTACACATCGCACCAGCTACTCATTTGAGGCTGAGTCGACCTAGGAGAGGCCTGGGACCGGTTAAGATAATCGTCACTGGTGTTGGCCGTGAGTGGGAATCGAACTCGGGTCACGCTGGGTTCTTAGCGCAGCACGCTACCCGCTACACTACCGCTTCCCACCAACAACACCACCGAAGGCAAAGATCCCCCGTATAGCTTTAACCGACTGTTGGGGCAAGTGCTGTTAGCGAGCACCTATTAACAACACCAACAACCACTAACACCGTCACCGCTTGCACAGCAATCAAGAGCGCCACCAAGTTGCACAAACCACCACCAACACATCCCTACCCCCCAGTCCCACCAATCAAAATAAAAACCCCACAGTTCCCAAACCACGACAACCACCCCTTACCCCACCACCACCACTCTCCTCCCCCCCTCTCCTTCCCCAACCCAACCCCCGGCGTCTTCCCTCCCCTCCCATCGAACCCGGGCCGTGTCCCCGGGGCCCCGGGTATTTTATCTGACGGTCGGCAGGCCTTGCTGTCCCGCAGACCCAGGCACGGCGCATGGAGCCACGCTAATTGTGTTACTGACGCGCGGAACGACTGAGTGTGGGAGGGGAGGTGGTGGGGGTTGAGTGGGTGGTGGTGGTGGTGGGGGTATGGGTGGTTGTGGAGGGTTGGTGTGATGGTGAGTTTGTGGGGGATTGATGGTCATTGCGTTTGCGGGTTGGTGTGATGCTGGGTTGATGTGCGTCTGTGTGTGTGTAAGGGGTGCGGTGGTGTAGCGGTTAGCGCTACGCTGCCCTACCAACCCGGTGAACCGAGTTCGATTCCCGCTCACGGCCAACACCCAGTGACGATTATCTGAACCGGTCCTGGGCCTCTCCTAGGTCGACTCAGCCTCAAACGAGTACCTGGTGCGGCGTGTAAAGATCGCCACTAGGGAGACAAAGGCGGTCGGGCGTGGTGTTGGCCACCCACCCCCTCGTGTGCCATTCCGACCTTCATAGGTGCTCGCTCACAGCACTTGCCCCAAAAGTCTGTCAGAAGACTATACGGGGGATCTTTGTGTTATGATTGCAATGTTGTGATGATGAGGTGGTAGGTTGACGGATTTACATGACGATGTCACGATGTGATGATAATGATGTTGATGCTAATATGGTGAGTTGCTATGTTCTGTTCTATTGATGTGACTATGTGGCGATGGATTGTTATAGGGTTGATCCGATGGGTTGGTATGATGGCGGATGGATGTGATTGATGGTGGGTGGTTGATGTGGGTGAACGTGCTGTCAGAGTGACGTGGTTACACTGGTCAACAAACTTTATCTGGCATAAGGTATTCCAATGGTTTTAAGGTAATTTCGGGGTGCTGATTCACATCAGGTTTTTGAGATATCAAATATTGCATTTTCAATAAAAACTGCAGAAGAAAAATATTAAATAAATGTGGATATCTACATAAAATGGTATTATAAACACACTATCCTAAAAATACAGCACCATATTTTATCACTAAAGCAGTCACTGACTCGCAACAACTTGCAATCATAAGTGACGGAGTTAATTTCGGGTAAAATCAATGAAAATGGGGTATGCCGATAGCATAAAAATGAGATGTGATAGAGCAAATCTGAGATCAGATTTGGAATCAGCACCCTGGAAATTAGTCTAAAACACATTCAGACTCTGTCTCTTCGACAGACCTGTTCTCCACCTGAGGACGGCTGCTTGCGTTGTGGCCGAAACGTCGTGAGAATTATTTTATTGTTTTATTTCATTATTTCCATTCTACGTGACTTTACCGAAAGAACCAAGAAGATAGTCTAAAACAGCTGCAAAAGTCCAGGCCAGAAAAAAAATGTTTTTTTTGTTGACCAGTGTTATCGGACGGTGTTGTTGTGGGTCATACGTGACAGGTCACCGTGTTGCCGTTGTGAATGAGCATCGCCTCGTTGCTGTGTGTTGTCGACGACGAGAGACGTCTGTGTCGAGGTCACGCTGACTCCACGCCTTGCCGTGACTGGGTGTTCACGTTGACGGCTCTGCAAACGATGCCGCCTTCGCCAACCCGCACTCACCAGCAGAGTCATCTGTCACTCACGACTCGTGAATTAGCTGACAGCACTTCAAGCGTAGAGGAGCGCAGAGCTTAGGCAATTGTTTTTAGTGCCGGCTGCTCACCGCGTGACTACTGCTGCTGCCTTCCCGCTTGTCTGTGTGTGTTCCCTCCCACGTGTGTAGCCACTCGCATTCATTGGCTGAAACATCTGAATACGTAGAGGAGCACAGAGCTTAGGCAATTGTTTTTAGTGCCGGCCGCTCACCGCGTGACTACTGCTGCTGCCTTCCCGCTGCTCGTCTGTGGTTCCTCCTCCTGCCGCCCCTGAGTCGACCCCCCCACCCATCTTCTCTCTCTCTCTCTCGTTGCCATCATTATAATTGACATCGCTGGACGCGCGCCGTATTTACATCGACCGTGGCGTGACGCCGAGCGGGACTTGAACTCCCTGAACCCCCCGCGTGAGCCGCGCTGGATAGGCGAGACACGCGCACTCTGCTGCCCGGATCGCGCAGTCGCGGATTACAAACTCCCGACTTGTCCGTCTTCATTTATAGACTCCCCCCGCCACCCCCCCCCCCCCCTGGAATCCTTCCCCCCTCGCACGCGGGCCGAGCGCGCTGCGGTTGTAATGAGAGGGGACAATTAACGACGATTCGTGCCATGCAAATGACTGCCCGCGGTGCTCGCGTAATTCAACTCCTAAATCCATGCGACATTTGTTCGTTTGAAATAATTGCCAGGATTTCGTCAAATGCAGCACCCCTTACCACACACAATCCCCACCCCCCCATATCCACCCTCAACCTACTCCGCCCCAGTATTGTATCTACAGATCTCTTTGTCAATCCACTGCTGGATGGAGGTTCTGCCTGACACTGCGAGCGTGTTGGTCTCGTCTTGGGCTGTGTGACCATACTTCACCACGCTGGTTTAGTGCATGTTGGTGATGAAGAGTTAAAGGGGTTGGGGGGAGTGGGGGTCAGATATCACTCGCCAACTGATGACCTGTTAAACCGACTCATGGAAGTTCACCGTGGGACGCGGAATTGAACTTGGGTCGCCGTGTTCATGGCGCGGTGCGCTTGCAACCAAACAAAGGCAAATGTCCCCCGTATAGCCTTACCGGACTCTTGGGGCAAGCGCTGTTAGCGTGTAGCACCTATGAAGGCCGGCACGGCACCACCCCTGGCCGCCTTTGTCTGCCTAGTGACGATGTTTCATTTGAGGCTGAGTCAACCTTGGTTTGAGGCCCAGGACCGGTTCAAATGTTCGCCACTGTTGCTGTTTGTGAGCGGGAATCGAACTCGGGTCCACCGCCAACATTACCACCAGCAACCAATAAAATCTAAAACGTACATTCATCATTGTGGACACGATCATATGTCGTGTCGACATTGAACACGGCGCGCGTGACTCGGTTAACTCAGGCGACAGTTGACAGACACGTGACCCAATTGACTGAGACACGTGACTGCAAGTATTGTGGTCTATGCAAACATGACTCCTTGTAAAAAAGGTGTCAGTTTTGTTGCCAGATAGAAGGGTAAAAAACAATTATCATATTTTTACTTGCAAATGAGGTTCCAATGGTGTAAATGCTTACCCCGAGCTCTCATACTCTGATGGTGCATTGTCTTTTAGTTGTGCGCCTTTTAGCGTCATCTGGTCCAACCCATGTGAGACTAGGCTCTAAGGAAAGCTGTCTCGGGTGTGGACCAATCAACTTCAAGTACAGTGCATATATTATCAGAGTTATGTTTTTTTTTGCATTCCGACCGCAGGTATTGTGGTCTATGCAAACATGACTCCTTGTAAAAAAAAGGTGTCAGTTTTGTTGCCAGATAGAAGGGTAAAAAAACAATGATCGAAGACACGTGTCTCGTGCTCTCTCGCCACGTCGTAGCCGGGCCGAGTGGAGCGCGCACGAGCGCGCTAACCGCTGCACCACCGCTCCCCCACAACGGCCTGCACGGTCATTTGCATGCGGCCGCCGGCGAGTGACGACCACGTTGCATGTGTTTAGTTTGGGACTTGCCAGTCGCGCTGTCTGATAGGGGGCCGCCTCCTCCACACTCCCCCCCCCCACAATTGTGAAACCCGTTCCACCGCTCACGTCTGCAGGGGGCATGTGGCGCCACGCTTTGATGTTGTTAACTGATGTCATTTTCTTCTGACGCCGGCCGGGTTGAAAGATATCTGGAGGACACGGGGCTCGGTGGTCTGGAGTCTGGCTGCAGCACTTTTCAAGCGCTCCAACTGGAAGGGGTGGGTCGGAGGGGGGGGTGGGCGGGGGGGGCGATCGCTGGGAGTGAGTTGCTGCTGGTACAGCAGCAATGAGAGAAGTTGAAAGGTAACTTTTGTCCACTGCTGGATGATGGACTCACTAAGCCCCCCTCCCCGAACTTCATTCCTCGTTGGTCAGTGCGGGTTGGTGAAAGCGGTCAGCACATAGGCGTCGGAGGATAGTATAGTAACAACAATTGGTTGATGTGGCACCGTTCCATGCGAACGATATGGCCCTCGGAGCAGCCTATAACACCTGTTACACGCGTGGTGGTCGCCCATGAAGCCATCCTTGGCTTCAGAGATCTCTGATTCGATGCGGTGCATGCTGGGGGGGATTTTGATCAGAGGTTTAAGAAAGTATCCATCCTCATAAAAAATGTATCTTCTTCCTGCGTGTCAGGAAAATCTTAAACTATCGTGGCCCAATCTCAGAAATCTCAAAGCTGAATCAAGACAATTCGAAATGTACATCTCGGCCAGGGGTAGGCAACCAAAACCAGAACAATAAGAGCCATTTCTTTTCGAATTCGGTAATGAACTCAATATAGTAAGGGCCGCAATGCACGTCAATACGAGGGGGTCCTTCATAAATAACGCCACGAAGCAGTCCGTAAAGAGCAGCATGAACTGGAATTCCATGGTAAAATGGACTTCCATGGTAAACTGGACTCCCATGGTAAACTGGACTCCGATGGTAATGGACTTCCATGGTAAAATGGACTCCGATGGTAAAATAGACTCCGATGGTAAAATGGCCTTCCATTGTAAAATGGGCTTCCATGGTCAACTGGACTTCCATGGTAAAATGGACTCCCAGGTAAAATAGACTCCCTTGGTAAACTGGACTTCCATGGTGAACTGGACTCCGATGGTTAGGATCAGCAACCAAAATAACAAGGAGATAATTATAATTATTTTCGAATTCGGTCAAACAAAAAACAAAAACGCCCTCAACATTTCAAGAGCCGCAATACACCGCACGGGTCTCCCTTGCGGCGATGCGATGCCTCAGCGGACAGCGGGACCTTTGGGATCAGTAAGCAGGGTTGGTGGGTCACGACATGATGGCATCAGCATGGAACATCCAAGTACCTTGCAACGAGGTGGTAAGCACATCAAGTGGGTTCGACACCGACCC